>NW_027326020.1:32304-141064 GCF_048594095.1 Paramormyrops kingsleyae
TAGAGGCTCAATGTCACAGTGGGCCTGCGTTCATAGTGGGGTACCGCAGGGTTCAATTTTAGGACCCCTTTTGTTCCTAATTTACATAAATGATATAGACACCAATATATACAGTAAACTGGTGAAATTTGCAGATGACACCAAGGTGGGTGGTGTAGCAGATACTGAACTAGCGGCTCAGCAGCTACAGCGGGATCTAAATTTAATTAGTGACTGGGCTGACACCTGGCAGATGAAATTTAACATAGACAAATGTAAGGTACTCCATGTAGGGAGCAGAAATATAAAGTACAGGTATTTTATGGGACCTACTGAAATAAAGGTAGCTGATTATGAGAAAGACCTTGGTGTGTATGTTGATGCTTCCATGTCTCATTCTCGCCAGTGCGGGGAAGCAATAAAAAAGGCCAATAGGATGTTGGGGTATATCTCCAGGTGTGTGGAGTTTAAGTCAAGGGAGGTAATGCTAAGATTATACAATTCCTTGGTGAGACCTCACCTAGAATATTGTGTACAGGTTTGGTCACCATATCTTAAAAAGGACATAGCGGCCTTAGAAAAGGTGCAGCGTAGGGCCACAAGAATGATTCCTGGTCTTAGAGGAATGTCATACGAGGAAAGGTTATTTGAGCTAAATCTGTTCAGCCTCAAGCAAAGGAGACTGAGGGGGGACATGATCCAGGTCTATAAGATTCTAACAGGTTTGGATGTTGTTCAACCGAATAGTTACTTCAGCATTAGTTCAAATACAAGAACTCGTGGCCATAGGTGGAAATTAGCGGGAGAACATTTCAAACTGGATTTAAGGAAGCACTTCTTTACACAGCGTGTAGTCAGAGTATGGAATAGTCTTCCTGATAACGTAGTGTAAGCTGAATCCTTGGGTTCCTTTAAATCAGAGCTAGATAAGATTTTAACAACTCTGAGCTATTAGTTAAGTTCTCCCCAAGCGAGCTCGATGGGCCGAATGGCTTCCTCTCGTTTGTATAGTTCTTATGTTCTTATGTTTGTGTACATGTGCACTTCATCTTCAATAGCAGCTGTCTTGTTTACAATCACTGACGGTGAATGGATGCAGTGGAATTATTAATATGTTTAAAACATGTACAGACGCTCTTCTTAAGAATGAGATACGTTCTGAACGGCCATTCGTAATTTGAATTGTTGATGAATGATGGTTCGGACAGGAAACAGGAGCCCAATGAACACAATTTGGACTTACAGTCCTCTTAGTTAGTATGTATGAAAGTTCGTAAGTTGAAAGTTCGTAAGTAGAGGAGCGTCTGTATATGAAAATTACACAGTGTGTATCGTCCCATATATTTTGATACTTAAAGCACCCTTAACTAGACATAACAGTATAATCTAGGTTTTTAGTTATTAGTCCATTAATTCTATGTTTTGTACTTTAAACAGATACATTTATTATTAGTAATGGAGAAGTATTGCAAAGGAATGCAAAACTATTGCAAAAATATTTTCCTACCCAAACCTCTTACTGCAGCTGTTCTGTAGAAAAAAAAAATCACTATCCACAAATATGCATTTTTATTTGTGTTGTATAAAATAATACCCTCAAATTTATGGACTGATCTGAACACGTGAAAAGGGTTTTGCAAATTTCCCATCTATTTTTGGATCACATTACAATTGTGACCTAGCTCCTTTTTATTTGGGGATTTTTGGCCAATTTCTACTGCAGCTGATCTATAGAAAAAATCCATAAATACAAGGTGCAACCATGATGTATATCGTTATCAAGATATGAGATGACTTGTATTGCGATATGAGGTTTTTGTCATATCACTCAGCCATAACTGGTATACAGATTTGCTTGTGCCCTTTACTAAGGACTTTACTAAGGTCCATCCAATGGTGATAAATGCAGCTTAAATTGGTGAGGAGAACTGTGCAGAGTTGCTTTTTACTATAGTACCCTTCTTTATCTACTGTAATAAGTCTGTTTTAATCAGTATAAACAAACAAGAAAAACAATGTGCTGTCAACCAGTTGTGTTGTTCGAAACAACCGAAAAAATGTGTTGATGTGTAAAAGAATTGTGCATCTTATGTCTTTCCCAGTTAATACTTCCAGACTGCTTTCCCTACGCACCCAGACAGGGCAATGTTTTCTGTGTCCATTTTGCTGCTATCAATTCTGGCTCATTACATTATCAATATGCAGACAGGCTTATCTGCACACAAAATTCCACCAGCGTGTGAAGAGGGTCATAGAATAAGAAATAAATGCAGGAAACAAGTAATTAAAATGTTTATAATTTTATCATAATTAGGGCTGCCACTAATGACTATTTTTCTATAGATTAATCTATTGACTATTTTATCGATTAATCTAAATGTTGTTCCAGAAAATCAACTTGACCGTTTAAGTAAATTTTGACAAAAACTCTTAAATAATGTATGTTGATTTTCGGCACTTTACGGGACTGTAGCGCCAGTGTGATTACTATATCCCAGCATGCTCGCTGGCAATTGTATCTCCTGTCTATCTACTGTAAATACATGTTTGTAGATGTAGTTCTGAAACCTGATATATGCATGTATTTGTATGTTTTAACAAATTGGGGAAAATATTTATTCTATCTCTATTCAGAAATCCATTTTTTTGCCTCTATAATCCATTGTTTGCCTCCATAATTTGCGTATCATGCCCCTAATTTGGCAACTCTGGACAGTTGTCCAGCTTTAGGTTTCAGGTCATTTTGCCAGTCAGTGTCACTTCAAGCCCCATCTTATCGTCCACTGGATTATTCATGGCTCTGTTGGCCGCAGCCACTCTTCCTTAAGTCCAGGGTGTGATTATGCATCATGTTGGTGTTGCATTAATTGAGAAGTATTCATCTGCAAACAATGGCTCCTCGCCCTTACCTGCCCTAGATTTAAAGTCTCTCCCTAAACTGCTTTGTGTCAGGGAGGCTTGGAAAACTGGGGGATGAAGTGTAGTGTTCAGAAAAGTACAGACAAAAGTCAGAATGTAGCATATTTTATTTACTTCATTTTTATGAAATGTACACTCACTGACCATTTTATTAGGTGCACCTCTTCAACTGCTTGTTGAAGAAAATATCTAGTCATCAAATCATATGTCGGCAGCACTGTCTGTAAATCATGCAGATACAGGTCAGGAGCTTCAGTTAATGTTCACATCAAACCCCAGAAGGGGGAGGAAAGGTGATTTAACTGACTTTGAATGTGGCATGTTTGGTGGTGCCCTGCTTATTTCAAGATTAACTCTGTACTTTCAGTATCCTACATAAGATAATATAAACTCTGGTTTGTAACTGAAATGTGTTTTCCGGTTTTGTTAAAATTTATATATTCAGTTTTTTTACATCCTTACAGTTATGAAGGGTATGGTGCATCAAGATAACAGCTAGTAAGGTAACCATTAATTCATCTAATAATATAGCTGTTTGGTTATAAAATGAAAAACACATGAGTTGGAGTTGCCAAATTGTAGGTGTGAATGTGAATGGTGTGTGCCTGCAATAGGTTGGCACCCCATCCTAGGTTATTCCCTGCCTTGCACCTGTTGCTTTCGGGATAGGCTCCAAACCCCCACAGTCCTGCATAGAACAAGTGGGTATATAAAATGGATTGATGGATGCTTCTAGTAGAATGTTCTATGCTACATATATTAAATACCCGTAGCTTTGTGCATTTTTGAGATGTTGTATCCAAATGTACATAATTTATTTACAAGCTTTTCATTATTAAATGACAGATTAAATTTCTCCTTATAGTTCTAAGTTAACAGTCTGTGTTAATAGCATTCTTTTCAAGAACCTGTTAATTGTTTTATATGCTCTAATTCATCAATACCTTTACCAAAGAAGACTCTGGGAAAGATATGTTAATATTGTTGGTAACACTTTCTATGAATGTCATGTCTATAAGAATCTATGAACACATTCATAATACGTTATAATTCATTCATAAAGCCTTATAAATAAGTATTTATAAAAATTAACACATTATAGCCATGTTTATTTTTCATTATGAAGCTCTTATTGTAACACTTTCTATGAATGTGATGTTTACAAGAATTTATGAGCACATTCATATTACATTATAATGCATTCATAAAGCATTATAAACACGTTTATAAATACATTGCTCAAAAAAAATGGAACACTTTTTAATCAGAGTATAACATCAAGTCAATTAAACTTCTGGGATATTGACGTGTTCAGTTAAGTAGCAGAGGGGGTTGTTAATCGGTTTCAGCTGCTTTGATGTTAATGAAATTAACAACAGGTGCACTAGAGGGGCAACAATGAGACGACCCCCAAAACAGGAATGGTTTAACAGGTGGAGGCCACTGACATTTTTCCCTCCTCATCTTTTCTGACTGTTTTTTCACTAGTTTTGCATTTGGCTACAGTCAGTGTCACTACTGGTAGCATGAGGTGATACCTGCACCCTACAGAGGTTGCACAGCACAGTCCAACTCCTCCAGGATGGCGCATCAATACATGCCAATTGCCAGAAGGTTTGCTGTGTCTCCCAGAACAGTCTCAAGGGCAAGGAGGTGATTCCAGGAGACAGGCAGTTACTCTAGGAGAGCTGGACAGGGCTATAGAAGGTCCTTAATCTATCAGCAGGACCAGTATCTGCTCCTTTGTGCAAGGAGGAACAGGATGAGTACTGCCAGAACCCTACAAAATGACCTCCAGCAGGCCACTGGTGCGAATGTCTCTGACCAAACAATCAGAAACAGACTTATTGTTATCCACAAAGGCCCAATGTGTATGTAGATTTTTGGGATAGCCTTTAGATCAGCTGTTGAAACCCAAGTGTGAAGACTCTTCAGTCAATCAGTCATCTAATTAGTAATCTAATTATGGAGTTGCAGCTAAAACCAGCATACACAGCAGCTCTTTCTGGGTAAGATTGGCCACCTTGCTGTAATGCTTTATTAATTCTTATACCAGCTATTATGATGGTATCTATAATGAATTGTAGATGACAGGTTTAAATAAAGCGTTACCACATTCTTTTATATGCATTCATAAAAACTGGAAAAGGTATTGCTTTTTTTTTTTTTTATTGTAAAACCGGTATTGTTTTTTCCCTAGGTCTTTCTGGCAACCCTACGGACCTGGAGAAGCGCCACAGCGCATTTGGGAAGAACTTCATTCCGCCCAAGAAACCTAAGACCTTCCTGCAACTTGTATGGGAGGCCCTACAGGATGTCACACTCATTATTCTGGAGATTGCAGCCATCATATCTTTGGGACTTTCCTTCTATCACCCACCAGGGGGCGACAGCGAATGTAAGTTGTTGGGTGGGTGGGGCTTTCCCTGGATGCATGAAAGAAGCCTTTCTTTATTGCTCTAATCTGTGTGTTTTTCTCTTTTTAAGGTAGAGCACAGTCCAAAATTATCTGAATAGCATTAACATTGTGTGATTTTTAATAAGTAGAATTTTGCAATTTCAGGCCGACTATGCTAAATGGTATTACATATATTATTGGTGGTGATAGTTGTGCCTTGTGGTGATATGTTACCTTTCTAGTGTGTGGCCAGGCAGCAGCTGGTGTGGAGGATGAAGGCGAGGCACAGGCTGGCTGGATTGAGGGAGCAGCTATCCTGTTTTCTGTCATTATTGTGGTGCTGGTGACGGCATTCAATGACTGGAGCAAGGAGAAGCAGTTCCGAGGGCTGCAGAGCCGCATTGAGCAGGAGCAGAAATTCACTGTTATCCGGAAGGGCCAGGTCATTCAGATCCCTGTTGCTGAAATAGTGGTGGGAGATATCGCCCAAATCAAATACGGTGAGAAAAGTCATTTGTATATATAACCAGATGGATTATTCTGGGAAGTACACACTTGTATTTTCTTTTATGGCTTCTTTTAACAGTTTTCTTTGCATTTTCGTATAGTTTGTATTTCTGAACCCTTTTCTGAACTATAGAAAACACAAAGTGGCTAGTTACATTACAGATAAGATAGATGTCTTCCACTTCATTAAGGAAAATATTGTATGCATTGCAATTTTGAGTAACAGTTTACTTAAAGCACCCATATATAATGCATTATAAATACCTATACAATGTATTATAAGGCTTTCATAAAGTATTATACACATGACTATATTTATTAAAAGGCATAACACATTATAGCTATGTTTGTTATGCATTATGAATGCTTTATGAAGCTCTCATGTGTAATGCACTATAAATACCTTCATAATGTGTTATAATTTCTTATACTGACCATTACAATGCATTATGAAGGATTTCTATAGTGCATTATAGATGAAGGGCATTCATGATGCACAACAAGCAAGTGTTATGCCTTTGTATAAATAGTTATGGATGTGTTTATAATACTTTATGAATGTGTTATTATGCATTATGAAGGTCTCTATAATGCATTATGATGATTGCTTTTAGTGTTACTGAATTTTACAGCATAAATTGCATCTTAGCATAAATTTTGTATATGCACTTGTGAAAATGTAGTAACAGTACAGTGTGTCTGATTTATAATGAACACTCTATCCAATGTAGTCACTACGACAAGAGTGGGTGAGAGGTGGGCTTGTTGGACTAAGCTAAGCTGACCTCATCTGTGTCATCTCAGGTGACCTGTTGCCAGCAGATGGAATCCTGATCCAGGGGAATGACCTTAAGATTGATGAGAGCTCACTAACCGGGGAGTCCGACCAGGTCAAGAAGTCCTTTGAGAAAGATCCCATGCTGCTTTCTGGTGAGAATTTCCCTTCATGCATTACTTGATGAATGATTTTATGTTTTCCAGTGGTCTCGACTTGACAGATATGGTATCTTGCTAATTATTTGTATTGCTTAGTGACTGATGGTCTGTTTCTCTTTCTCTAGGTACTCATGTAATGGAAGGATCTGGAAGGATGGTGGTCAGTGCGGTCGGCCTCAACTCCCAGACCGGAATCATCTTTACACTGTTAGGTGCAGGAGGTGAAGAGGAGGAGAAAAAAGTGAAGAAAGGTATGAAAATCTATCATGAGAAAAGTTCTTTCAGTCTAATCTTCCTGTTTTCAATATGTTCATTTTAACTCTGGGGTACTTTTAAATCAAATGTCATTCATAACCCCATCTACATTTCCCCACTACCACCTCTTCCTGACATTTAGATGCGTGTACTAATGTATAATTGTTATTTTATGTGAAACAATAGAACAAAAAAAAAAAAGTTGTGTGCAGTATTTTTATTATCAACCAACTTTAGTTTGGGCATTTGAGCTGGAATAAATTACAGACTATTGGGGTGCTTTCCTAAGTACATACCAGACATTTTCCAAATTTGTCTTTACCTTCACTTGTCAATGTTTTCTTTGTCGTCTTTTCAACAGTTAATTGCAGTAATTAAATATAAGGGTCCTGTAACTTGTAAGAAACGTTGGAACTGGTGTTAACCAAGCATGTAAATTGAAGCTTCACATTGTTATTAAACAGAGCATACATGTGGAAACTTTTTAAAATCTTTGTATGGGAAACATTTAGTGTACTAGAGCCAAACCAGTTTTGCAAGTTTGCCAGTTTAGCTAATTGGCATTCAGGTTCAGTCATGTGGTATTGATACTATTCTAAATGTATGTTTCAGCAGGGTGGTTTCAGTGTGTTTGACTATATTGGCCAGATCCAGGTGTTTGACAAAGTTAAATCGTTCAGAGATTTTTCCCCCTCAAATTATCTGTTGTATATTTCATTTGTAAATAACTTTTGATTTATTCCTTCTTTTCAGTTTGAATAAGTTGAAGTCCTTAACTCATATTGAGACAGTTTTTATTTGAACTCTTAATGCTATTTACCTTTTCAGCAGTTAATCATGGTGTTCATCAGTTACATTAGCAAAATGGTATTTAACAAATGCATAACAAGCACATTGTTAGTTGCATATCGATCACCTTATGATACAGGTGTATTGGATAATTGCATCTGTTCAAATTATTCCCACATCAGCAAATCATTATTTTTTTAGGAAATTACTATTTAGTTGACCCAAAGTTGTTTTAATAAAGATAAGCATGCATACCAAGGCTAAAGAAACCCAATCATAAATGCAATCCTACTTTCACTGCAGCAGTAAGCCATCAGTACTTGAATGATTTTATTGACACATCCGCTTGTCTGAAGTGATAGCCTTGCAGTCTTTTTCTGTCACATCATGGTTGTGTATGTTCACAAAGAATCTTAACCCAGCTCACTGCCTGGATAGAGCTTACAATCAAGCAGTTCAAAACCTTTTCAATGTAGCCTTCATGTTTTATGTTTTCATCAGAAATGGCATGGTAAAAAATGTATAAAATCAGATTGAATCATGGGGAATTGGTAATACAGAGCGCTTTTAAATGACCTTTAAATCTGTGACTTGGGAATCCTGATAAATGTGGCCTCTGAAACAAATGTGTAAATGTATCAAATATTATATACACACAGTGGGAATGTGTATTTACCTCAAGTAAACCTATTTTGGCACATTACAAAACCTTTGTTGTTTCCATGAAGTTCATTTATGCAGCTAATATTTAGATAAATTTCAGTTTATACCAACCAACTTTAGTTTGGGCATTTGAGCTGGAATAAAATACAGACTATCGGGGTGTGCATGCAACATAGTTCAAGGTAATCTCCCCCAAAAAAGAAAAGCAGGTTACTTCAGTTTCATTGAAGCTTTTCATATTTTTAAATTGTGAAAGTAGAATAGAAGGTAGGAAGCTGCTTTTCAGTAATAAGTGTGCTGCATCTTCGACTATTTCCATTTTACAGGTTTTCAGAAATCTTAATTTCTCTCTGATAGGACAGCTCCTATCAGTTTTATTTGTGACTTTTATCGGTTCATTATATTGGTTCAGTATTATTTTCAGTTTTTTTTTTCTTTCAACCCATGTGATCAGCAGTCCACCCTCTTTCTGTGTTTAAACAGGTAAAAAACAAGCGGCTCCAGAAAATCGCAACAAAGGTAACCCGCCCTCAGACCCTCCCCTGCACATCCAGCAGCAGTCTCGGAGTCCCATCTCAGTATTTCAGTCTTGTTATGGCTCTTTCTCTCACACTCTTACGCTGTCGCTTTTCTCTCCCACCAAGCCTGGAGGAGGTTCTCACCTAGCTTTATATGTAAAAGGGTGCAATTCTCACCTGCAGAAAAACATTGCTGTACTTCATGAAGGCTCATGAGTTCAGTTCATCCAGTAATGTTCTGATGTTGCTATGACATGATTATTTTTCTTTTGAGGAAAAAGACAAATTGTTACCATGGAAGCAGTAAAGTTTTAGGGCTCATGGTTTGTTTATTACAAAATTATTGATATTTTTTCAATGGATTTTAATGTTTAACATTTAGCAGGTTCTCAAAAGGAATTGTCATACTGTGGGACATGAGCTATGAAACCATCTACTTTGCAAGGGTTTTTTTTTATCATACTGATGTTCTAATCCTGTTTTTGTAATACTATAAATGCTTTATCAAATCTATGTAAAATGGAAAAAGCCATTGTTGACAATTTGCATCTGATAAATGCTATATAATAAAATTTCCAGTAAGGGCCAGGCAGATACGGATGGATTGAGAGTTGCACCCTTGCTTACTGATTGGCTGTGGATCGGTTTGCTCTTCTCACTGTTCTCGCCTCCTTCCAGGATATGCTCAGGACCTCATGCTGTCTTGTAACTTTATCTCACGTCACTGTTTAACTCTCTGCATTGCTCTCAATCGTCTAGAGAGCTTTCAGCTTCTTGTTGTTTTATAATTGATTTTTTTTTCCCCCTTGCTTTTTTTTGTGACACATTCGCCCCCTGTGCGTCTGTCGTGGCATCAGCCAGTCAGTTCGTTAGTCCCGTGTGTGGTTGTTTGGTCAGTCTAGTCGGTTTTGTGTTGTGCCAAGTCAGCTCAGATGCGATGACTCTTGCCCTTCAATTTGTGCTTTAGAGGCTTCATTTAGGAAACCAAATATTCCAGTTCCATGGTCAAGTTCATAGGGCAGGAGCAGCAGAAAAGCAGTAAAATGCTTTATAGGATTTTATTCTGTACCAGGGTTTTTTTTTCATTGAAGTTGCACAGCTGCACTTTAAATATGAAATATTGTATCTTGTTAGGATGCCATATCTGAATTTTCAACTTTCTATTTAGAATCAGGGCTCAGTACCTTTGGCTTTGTTTATTCCTTAAATGAGATTAATAAAGATGAAAAATATTCAGATATGATTGAATTATATGATTTTAAACACAACAGTTTTGACAGAGTTAAAGCTAACTGTATATTTGCAAATGAACCAGCGAAGAACCTACATTCTGCTCTTCAGTGAGACAAAAGGTGTTCTTTCTGCTTATCCCGGGGTACGCTATGGCAACCCACTCTTGTTATTGTCAAGATGTTTCTTTCCAGGACTAAAGTCTTGAAAGGGTGACATTTCTATTCTCTGATGCTTGTACAAAACATTGATGGGCTTTATTAAAGTGCTGTCTGTAATTTGAAAGTAAAAATGTAATTTCTGCATTAAATCTACTGCTTTTTCTCTTTAGGCTATTCTAGAGCTTCAGCGCTCCTGCAGATTCAACTAAACGTGTATTTTATTTGTACCTATAAATCATTTAAACCAAAATAAAGAACATTTTTATTTGTGCTTCTTTTTAGATTAAATAGAACTTAAATAACCAAATGTTTTATGATTTGTAAGAAAGTAATGGTGCATTTAAATTGCTTAAGTGAGACTGGGGACAAATTAATATTTTGGACACTAGTTTTTATACTGGGTTGCTGAAAGTGGTGGTATTTGGATTTGGTAAATTAGAGAAAGTGCTTTCTCATGCTGCTTCGGCCTAACAGTGTTATGCGGTGGCATAGTGAATGGGGAATTGCAGTTCGAGGGGCCTGTTCATACCTCCCGACTGTAGTCAGTATGTCTGGTCCTTGCTCACTTTAACACAGAATTTTGCCCCTCAAATCCCTTTGTTCCCCACATCCCTTTGCCTGTTTCTCTATCCCTGTTTTGATATGCCGCCTCCTTTCCTGCTTCCCCCTAAAAACACCTTACTGACAGCTAAGACCCAAGATGGGATTGCCCTTGAAATCCAGCCACTGAAGAGTGAGGAGGGAGCTGAGTCTGAGGACAAGGAGGAGAAAGAAGAGAAGGAGACCCGGAAAGTCAATGTGACCAAGAAAGAGAAGTCGGTGCTGCAGGGCAAGCTCACCAGGCTGGCTGTGCAGATTGGCAAGGCTGGTGGGTGAATCTGACCTGGGTTTTGAAATGCACTTCAATTTTAGCAATGGCACTGGTTTAATTACAAATTTAATTTCATTTAATTTAAATTTAATTACATTGTTAAAAATAATTGTACAAAAATAAAGCAATGTATAGAGCTGAGTCCAATATGATGAATTTGAAGCAGACAGGCATATAGTTGGAATGAAAGTTATATAGTGACAAATTTAGTTCATGAACATCTCAATGAGACATTTGCAAAGCAATACGTTCTTCCGTGCTCATTTTTTCAGGTCTGATCATGTCTGCTGTAACAGTGATCATCCTCATCCTGTACTTTGTTATCGACACTTTCGGCGTCCAGGGACGCCCCTGGTTGAAGGAATGTACACCCATTTACATTCAGTACTTTGTGAAGTTCTTCATCATTGGCGTGACAGTGTTGGTTGTGGCTGTTCCTGAGGGATTGCCTCTTGCGGTCACCATCTCCCTGGCGTACTCTGTAAAGGTGAGGACCAGGATATCTACTAGTGGTATAGCTGTGCATGATCCATTTCTTGAGTGTAGGGTAACGTCTATTCCACCATGTCCTTGAGTTGGAAACTTCTCTAGGGTGGTTCACCCCCTGCCTGTGATTTTAGAAAATGATGAAGGACAACAACCTTGTCCGGCATCTGGATGCCTGTGAGACCATGGGAAATGCGACAGCCATCTGCTCTGACAAGACGGGTACTCTGACCATGAACCGCATGACGGTGGTGCAGGCTTATATCGGTGACACACACTACCGCACTGTGCCCGAGCCAGAAGTACTGCGACCAGAGACACTGGAGCTGATGGTTAACAGCATTTCCATCAACTCTGCATACACAACCAAGATTCTGGTAAGCAACATCCTGGTGGTCATTCTCAGAATATAAAACTGCCTTGCAGTCAGTGTGCAAGACGTTTGCAGGATGCTGTTGCATAAAAAATATATAAATAAACAAGCGCCCACATATTGTGAGCTAACACAAACTAATCCGTGGTGGAATGGAGTGGTGAGTCATCTGTGTGGGATAGAGGTGAGCTGCTGTGCGACTCAGGAGTGCTAACCAGAAGGTGCTGGGGTAAAAATCCCTGGAAACCATTCGTTTTAAGCAAGGTCACATATTGATCTTTCGTGTTGCATCCCACGCACCTCCTACGCTACAGAAAGTACTTGTAGAATTCGTCTTTGTATGAATATAAATCAGTTGATGGAGTTAAAGAATTTGGGCACTCGTCAGCACTGAATGTATGGACATTGAAATAAACATGTACAAGCTCTGGTTAGTAACACAAATTTGCAATTTGGAATTTCAGTACATGTTTTAGTCCCATTTAGCAGAGATTTATACCACACAACAGTGTCAAACAATTGATTTACTTCCTTAATTTTAGCAGCTATTAATGCTTATCCCTTTTCGGTATAATGTAGTATAACTTTTTCTGGCATTTACTGTAACCATGTTTTTCTACATTATGTGAAAAATATTATCTAAGAAAAAAGTGAAAAAAACTTCTTAAAGCTTTTTATAACCACAGATCAGTTGAAATATATTACCTTTCAGTCATTTATCCATTGTAGGCTTGTGGGAGAAACACAAGGCACCTTGTACAGGATGCCAGTGTATTGCAAGGTTGCAGGGCATCCATACATTCACACACACGCACACATACCCACTCGCACTCATAATCTCATTATGGGCAATTTAAAGATGCCTACACACAATGTCACCTGTTTATGTAAACATACAAATTTTAAGATTTATCAAATACATCAAAACACTCCTATCATCTTCATCTGAAATTTTGATCTAGCCCCCAGAAAGGGAAGGGGGACTGCCTCGCCATGTGGGAAACAAGACTGAATGCTCACTGCTTGGTCTAGTGCTTGATCTGAAGCGAGATTATCAGCCGATCCGCGATGAGGTGCCAGAAGAGAAACTCTACAAGGTTTACACCTTTAACTCTTCACGGAAGAGCATGAGCACAGTGCTGAAAAACCCAGATGGTACAGGCTACCGCATGTATAGCAAGGGTGCCTCCGAGATAATCCTTCGCAAGTACGCATTTTTTCCTTCTATCATGTCATCATGTTTTGTTTTATTTCTTCTTATTGTTATTCTTATTTGCATGTTCTTGGTTTTTGTCCAAAATGACATAACTGAGAAGATCAGGGTCAGCCAGTCCATGGAACAATAGGGGTTAAGGGCCTTGTTCAAGTACCCAACAATAAAATCATGCTGCCAGCTATGGGATTATCACATTATCACACTAGAGGCAAAGCTGATTTGTATTTATGTATTTTTACTCAGCAACAGTCTGAAATACTTGGTGATTTGACTTTTAGAGAAACCATGAGGAGAGTGGCTGAGGACTGATTTAAGAGAAAAGTATGTCTCTGTCCATGAGAACAGTGGCCAGAGATTTCCAACTCTGTGTAAAACTCCATGAGTTCTTCCCTACCCCCACAGAAATAAATATGTTTTCATGTCAGCATTGTGACAATACTCTTGTTTGTGTTCTTCCTTCACTCTCCCTGGATCCACTTTCCAGGTGTTCCCGCATCTTGGATGCCTCTGGCCAGCCTAGGGTGTTTAAGCCAAAGGACCGTGATGAGATGGTGCGAAAAGTGATAGAGCCCATGGCTTGTGATGGCCTGCGAACTATCTGCTTGGCCATGCGGGACTTTCCCGGCGATACTGAACCCAATTGGGACAATGAGAATGAGATTCTGTCTGACCTGACCTGTATTGCAGTGGTGGGCATTGAGGACCCTGTACGGCCAGAGGTAAGATACAAAACCTTGTGTAAATGAGAATAACCAAACTGGTCTAGACAGTGACATAGGTTTCCAAACACAATGACAAATTGTTCATATAATTATGTAGTTTCCTTTTATTTACTTCTGAATGTGAAAGAACGCATGTACGTGAGGACAGGTTTATATAGATGGTATTTCTGAACCGCTTCTTTGTTGTGAATAGGACAGTTAAAGTTGTGTGTTTTGCTATTTTTATACTGTACCCCTTAGCATGAATCTGGCCGTGTTAGGTCTGAGCAATATAACAATATTATCCATAATCGGTAATATCAAACAAGTTACCCAGCATCAATATCTAACTAACCAGCAATTATCACCTTTGTTGGTAAATTTGGCTTAGGCTATACCTAGCAAGGTAGAGATTTTTTGCCTAGGTTTCCAATGAGGTTTTTTTAAATGCCGATTTGACAAGTCTTGCCTATTGCGGTAATATTTTGTTCACCATTCTTGTAAGTTGGGAAGTTCGACATTGTCACATCATCAACTTCTGTCTTCCAGTCAGCAGCCAGAATGTTAGCAGTTCCAGTGGAAATTCCTGGTGGTAATTTTGAACTTACCAACTTATGTGGATGATCTACCAAGACACGACCTTACCACTGTTAGTTCTCTTTCATGATAAGAAAATTATCAGGATAGCATTGATAGCCCAACTACAAATTCCTTCTTCCCGGCTACTTTCATTTATGGGAGGGAGTGATCTTCACAGACTATAGCTAAAAGTTGAGCTAAAAAAATAACCATTAACAATTTTAGATGAACTAGGGTAAGCTATTAATTAGTTTTAAAAGCATGTCTGTTGCAGTGTGCAGACCATCCTATATGGAAAAATAAAATGCATTGTCCTGTGCTTATCCATGAAAATGTGCAATTTGTCTTAGACATTTCTATGGAGCCCCTAAGAGGGAGGAGGAGAAAAAAAATTAATGGGAAGAGAAAAAAAAAAATACAATAAAAAAACAATGAGTTCTTTTGCCAGATTATTTGTGATTTGTGCCACAGTAGCCCTTCTGTTGATATGTACCAGAAGGGATAGCCTTTGTTCATACCTCATATCTTGTCTTACATCTCATGTCTTGGCTGCCTAAAACCCTGTTGGCAGTTTGTAGTTTTTCTTCCTCTTTGGACCACTCTTAGAGGGTGCAAGCCTTGGCATTTGGGAGATGCTCTGACCCGGTCATCTGGCCATAATGATGTGACCCTTATCGAAGTCACTCAGGTCTTTACCCCTGCCTATTTCTTTTGCATTAAGCACATTGCCTTTTAATTCTGGGTGTTAGGTGTCCATTTAATATATTGCACAATTGGACACCTGCTGTTTTAACAAGATAGCCTGCATTATTTGTTTCACATGGGAGGTGGTCATTATGTTTTGGCTCATCGAAGGTATAATTCAGTGCTGGTGTTTACAACAAAAAATGATGAAAAGGTATTGTTCGCCATGCTTATTATGAACAGCACTTCCACTTTGACTATGTTAAGATACCATTTAAAGAAGATATGTACCCAGCACAGTTGATGAGGATTGCCCAGAGCCGAGCTTTTTGGAAATATTTAATATTCATATGGTTACAAGTGGGGAAAAAAATTAGCCATAAAATCTCTACATTGTGTAATATTCTGTGGACCTTCTCAATATTATTGTGATTGGAGGAGGTGTCCACCCTGTCCTGTCTGTAGTGTGTTGGGAGATTTTTAATTGTGTATAAATAAATTAGTTGATTGGGTTTGAAGAGGGATGGGGAGTAATTCATCATCAAGCCAAATGTGGGTAAATACTGCAGTCAAGCCCCCCCCCCCCTCTTTACCTAACCTCCTCTGCATTAAGACCCCCTGACTAGACTGAAAAGTCACTTTGGGCTACAGCTTACTGAGCAAAGAGGAAGGCATAGTATCATGCTGAGGAAGACTAAAATAACCTAAGCAGACTGAGATTTAATGTCACTTTTCATCTCAGCAGTCTCTAGTCAGGATTACAAGGAAGTGCTGAAGGGATGTGTTATTTTTTGGAGGATTTTCAGATTATCATAATTTATTGATCATGAAGAAAAAAATCCCCCAACACACTTAAATTTTATGAATGAAGGTCACTTGTTTAAAGCTCGTTTCATTGATTTTTCTCACTGCAAATATGCATTGTAACAGTGGAAATAGAATAATGTCATTTTAATACTGCAGTATTTATCTAACTGAATCTCTTGGTACCACGATTTGGTAAGCATGGATTTGTTTAGAGGTTTTCAATCCATGTTCAACTATCTTCCAACTGCTTATACAGCATCATGTTGTCAGTCTGCGGCCAATCCAGTACAATCATTGCTCCTTTAAATGAGTTTGCCTTGGTGTTTATATGATAGAGCATATAATTTTATTTTTAATATTTTAATTCATTAATTTTCCAGCATGTGGGTTATCAGACTCATATGTGTCATTCTAGGTCCCTGAAGCTATTTCTAAGTGCCAGAGGGCTGGGATCACTGTGCGCATGGTAACTGGGGACAACATCAACACGGCCCGTGCCATTGCCACCAAGTGTGGCATTCTGCAACCTGGAGAGGATTTCCTGTGCCTGGAAGGCAAAGAGTTCAACCAACAAATTCGCAATGATAAAGGAGAGGTAAGAAAGAGGGAAACTAGAATTTTACATTATTTTATACATTAATATTTTTGCATTTACTCAGTCTGTTTTCAAATTCATTGTCTTAAGTGTATTTAACAAATAAAATCATTATTATCAATTGGTTGGTACAGAGTTGCTTCCAAGAGGCATATGTAATGTTTATTTTATTAGAATTAGGTGATCAGTGATCATACACCAACGAAATGTGTCCTCTGCATAACCCATATGTGACATAGCAGGGGGCAGCTAATTCAGCATCTGGAGAGCAGTGCTTGGGGGCGGTATCTTGCTCAGGGTACCTCAGTGGTGCCTTGCTGGTCAGGGATCTAAACCAGCAATCTTTCAATTACAAGTGTGCTTACCTGACCATTAGCCCACCACTGGCCACATTTTTTCTTTCTTTCTTATAAAGAATACAGTGGTACCTCAGTTCTCGAACTCACTAGAACTAGAATTTCTTGAGTCGAACAAACCAGTTTGACCTAGAACTCGATCTGAATATCAGAAGTCGAACCATGAACGATGACCTAATATAAATTGTACGCGCCAGGAAATGAGTCATACTACAATTAGGGCTGAAGGATTTATCGATTTCAAATCGAAATTGCGATTTGAAACAACGCGATTAGCAAATGGCAATGGCTGCGATTTAGGACTTACATTATACATCACGTCGGACCCAGGGTTTAAAACTGTTGTAAGAATAGTTTTCTAAACTCATACCATGCTTCCTATATGACAGTCGTTCTCACCAATCACAAGCGCCGTGCTCCTTATGTGACAGTCATGCTCACCAATCAGAAGTGGCCCGAGGCGACGGAATACACGCCCACAAACAGCAAACACGTGAAGAAAATGTTGCATTCGCGGTGCGGAAAAAATACTGATTCCGCGACTGAGCTATAAGTGAATTGCCTTCCTATTTCATGGTCCGAGATTGTTTCAGAAAGGTCCTATCATCAATAGAACCGGCGACCTCCTTTTAAACACCAGCTGCAATATACAGTACTTCAGCGTATCACACCTTTTGTTTTTGTTAAGGGAAATCACATTAGCATATAACCCATCAAAACAACAATGAGACGGTTGGTAATCCTGTGACCCCCAGAAGTGCCGTAAAATCCATAATACAGTCGTGTTTATGTCATATGTTTTTGTGCTCATTGATTTTCCATAGATTAATCTTGTGAAATTAATCTTAATACCACAACAGTAATAAAATGAAAGCCTCGCTTGAACACAAATACTAAAAGAACAGATCGCTTTAATCGTAATTACAGTTGGGTATGGGCATGGTCTTACTTAAAAAACATATAAAAAAGTGACGCATATAATGTTTTCTCCGTTTTATATTTGTCAGAGCAAGTCAAATCTTTGGTCAGCTGCCTGGAGTGAGGCTTTCTGTTTGAGACGAGTCTGCACATACATTTACATGTATGTAAGAGCTTTATTACCATGTAAATAGTCTGTAGGGTTTGCGAACTGCCCTTACGTTTTTGATGCAGCTAAGTCTAAGTTCATAATGGAATCATTTAGATTTGCCATAAGATTTCTTGTGAGAGAGTCTGAAAGCGTGTTACCCAAACCCGTGAGAGTTTGCAACCCTGAACACATACATTTTCTGTTTCCCCTGAATTGATTTGTATAAAAAATAACCTTATACAGTTGTTAAAAAGCGGAAACGTAGACCAACATGACAACCAATAAACTACGTCTATGTATTCGACATTTTATAAAATGCATACTATGTTTTACAGTTTCAGGACAGAAAAGCTGCTCTGATATGAACATTGCAGCTTTCTGAATGTTAGATTCGCTGCTGTTATTAACACTAATAACCAGAGGTGTCAAAAGTACACACATTCTTTACTCAAGTACAAGTATAGATACCTGTGTTTAAAAAGACTCTAGTAAAAGTTGAAGTATTGACTCAACTTTTTTACTCAAATTAAAGTGAAAAGTACAGGCTCTAAAACATACTTAAAGTATAAAAGTATAAAGTAACCTTGCGAAGGACAAAACCACCATTTTAGGGAAAAGCTTCCTGGACTCCATGTCCAAGTGCAAGCAGAAAAAAATTAAGTGAAATGAATACAAAAAGCTCCGTTGACCAATCTTTTCTAAACACATTCAAAAAATAAAACTGCTGTAAAAGATTGAGGGATTGCAAACTCAATGTGCACGGTGTTCAAAAAATTTATTGGTATGCAAATAGATATTAGCCTACACATAAATATTATCCATCACAACAGACTTCAAAGCCTAGACAATAACATTAAAAGCATACCCTATTACTAACTTCTATTTAACAGCAAGAGATCATGTGTAGGACTTTAGGTGCATCTATGTGAGAACTACCCACATCACTGTGTGTGTGTGTTGGGGGGAGAGGGAAGAGAAAGACACAGCCAATGATGTAATCCTTAACTCTGAATTTGTGCATGTCATCATTCAAAATACTGAGTCCCTTCAAAAAACAGAGAAGTAACTACACAACTGCCAAAACCTCATGTATAACTTTGTATACATACATACATAGTACTTAGTTTTGGTTGTTTGGAGGCTGGGCCTTCATCTGGCGCTGTGAGCCTTTTGGAAGTGAGGTTTGTGTACCTCTCCAATTGATTTTTGTGTTTTCTCTGGAGGCCAAAAGCAGACACACACACATTAGGACTACATGAAATAACAATTTCCTTTGAATAATATCTGGCTATACACGCAACAGAGTATGCTAAATAATATTAGGTTATGGTAATGAAGTGATTATGAGCTTATTTTCAAACTGATAGCTAGCTAACCTAAATGAGTAAACCAAGACACACCGTGTCGCTGCTAGCCGAGTACAGCATTGCAAACGTAGCCGAGCCATTATTACTAAAAACAAAGAATTAACTATCCATGACAAGAAGCATTTCTTACCTCCACATGTTTTTTCAAATTGGAAGGCGAATTCTTGAATGCCAGTTTTATCAGTCATTTCGCTGAACTTCGCTTCTTGGTGCCACTGTCGCGAATGATATGATTTCCCACCGAGTTGCCGCCTGGTTTAAATTTTTTTCTCTTACCCGCTTTACGTTCATCGTCTTGTGCGCAAATGCACCAATAGGATTGTCTTTTCTGTATGTGTTTATATACGTTTCTAAGCATAAACCAATCAGTCACGTTGTCTGCGTGGCGCGTATTATTGATACGGAATAGGTAAAATGCGTTGCAAAATGGCATAATAAATATGACATTTACTGTCTATGATTATGAACAAACACCATTTAAATGCAAGAGTAAAAATCTAGGGAGTAGAAAGTACAGATACTCGTGCTAAAATGTACGAAGTAAAAGTCGAAAGTTGACACAAAAATTAATAGTGAAGTAAAGTATAGATACCTGAAAATTCTACTTAAGTACAGTAACAAAGTATTTATACTTCGTTACTTCCCATCTCTGCTAATAACACATTAGCGCAAACAAAACGGCTGCATACACCGTAGAAGTTCTTGCTTGTTCACTGGCATGGGAAAGACGGTTCTAGTGTTATTAAGGGGGTAATCAGCATTACCTGCATAGCTGCATTTGTTCATTATTACATTATTTAACTTAACACACCACATCTTTAAATTCTCATCCTTGCATTAGAATATAGACCAGTTAATATTTTGATGGTATCTCGTGGTAATGCTGCATCATATGTTTTAAATTTACTACACACTGAATATTCAACTGAAGCTTGACATAAAAAATTATATCGCAAATCAAATCGTAATCGCAATGTCTGTCAGAAAAATCGCAATTCGATATTTTCCCCAAATCGTTCAGCCCTAACTACAATGCAATTCTTACTTGAATGCCTTCTTCACAGACTGGACGATTAACCAAATAAAGCAGCACAACATTACAGTAACTAACAATAAATAAACCACTAACTTACGTGTACTATTAAAGCATTTATGTCATTAATTTAAACTTTATTTTACCTGGTAAATTAACTGAAAACCAGTTCTCACGGCTTTACGTAATATTCAGGAGAAATAGCAGATTACGCATCGGAACTGCCTGGGATACAAACGTCATGCATGTAACTAAACTATTCAGCCAATAAGGGCAAAGGTGTGTCGTCACGGAGGCGGTTCCAGTTTGTGCAGCCGGGTGAGAGGTCGCAATGCATCTAACCGTAATGCATTGCATTACGGTTAGGATCAGAATGCGTTGCTTTAAGCCAGCGCTGTAAGAAAGTCGAATGCACCCAATGAGCGGACTGGCGAAGCAAACTGAAACGCGGACTTAATACAGAGGACTAATGAAAACAACCAGAAACAGTTGATCACATGGGGATCCCACACGAGGTTAACGAGGGGGCGTGGCACACGGAAGGAGCGGACGATCGGGGCAGGACAGGGGTAATGTTGGGATAAGATCTTTATCGTTTTGGAAGCCATTAAGAAAAAAATGCTGCTTTTGTCTTATCCTGTTCATTTTGTGTTTAAATGCTTTAAAAAAAAAAAAACAACATATTTAGGTGTAATTTTGGGGGGCCGGGAACCAATTAATTGGTTTTCCATTATTTCTTATGGGAAAAATTCGATCAGGACTTGAACTTTTTAGGATTCGATCCGGAGTCCGGAACGGATTAAGTTCGAGAACCGAGGTACCACTGTATATATACAGCATATTAAATATACAGCAATTTATATACAGCATATTAAAGTGTTAATCTCTGGTAGATAAGCGACATTGAATTGTAAAATGGACTTAATTTTCCCCTTTCTCCTTGTTTAGGTGGAGCAGGAGCGTCTGGACAAGGTATGGCCCAAGTTGCGGGTCTTGGCACGCTCATCCCCCACGGACAAGCATACACTAGTGAAAGGTAAAGCATGGCCCAGAATTTTATAGGCAAATAAATGCCTTTAATGAGTTGAGAACCAGGGTTTGTCTTTCGGTTTACAGAAAGTCATCTAAGACTTGACTGGATCAATTCACATTGGGAAAGGTTTTATAAAAAAATAATATATAGTGGGATTCATTTGAGCTTACTCATATACAACTGATGGCATGCAGTACTTTTTTTTCCCCAGATTAATTCATCTGGGTGTGGAGATGACTTCAGTCTTAGCTATGCCCTCCTTTCAGACAGGAATCCTTTTCCTTCATCTGTGAAATTTGTCATCCCTTTTATGTGTCAGTGTATTTACTCATGGTGAACCCAGGGGCTTTCAGACTTCTTCAAAGCCATCAGTTTTTTAATCTCATATTATGGGAGAGAGAGAGGTATATGTACGGGTGCTGGCTATGAATATCTAACTTGTATGTTGTTCAAGGAGTTACGAAACAGCAGTATAAGAATCTCCTTCTGGCTGAGACTTGCATAGGTTATGTAAACCTGCTATGTGCTGACTTCTTTGACACTTCTGTGGCACATAACACATAAGTACACCACATTTCAAATTATTATGCAAATTGTATTTAAGTGTCAAAAAGATTAAATACAATGGTACCTCGATTCTCGAACTTAATCCGTTCCGGACTCCGGATCGAATCCTAAAAAGTTTGAGTTCTGATCGAATTTTTCCCATAAGAAATAATGGAAAACCAATTAATTGGTTCCCGGGCACCCAAGTTACACCTAAATGTAATTTAGGTGTAACTGGTTTTCAGTTAATTTACCTGGTAAAATAAAGTTCAAATAAATGACATAAATGCTCTAATAGTACATGCAAGTTAGTGGTTTATTTATTGTTAGTTACTGTAATGTTGCACTGCTTTATTTGGTTAATCGTCCAGTCTGTGAAGAAGGCGTTCAAGTAAGAATTGCATTGTAGTATGACTCATTTCCTGGCATGTACAATTTATATTAGGTCATCGTTCACGGTTCAACTTCTGATATTCAGATCGAGTTCTAGGTCAAACTGGTTTGTTCGACTTTCAAGAAATTCGAGTTCTAGTGAGTTCAAGAACCGAGGTACCACTGTATTTTGTTTTTCAATTAAACTCATGGGGATGGTATTTTGTCTCAGGACTCTTTGGATCACTGAAATCAATCTTGGACACCTGTGATAGTTAGTTTGCCAGGTGAGCCCAATTAAAGGAAAAACTACTGAAGAAGGACATTCCACATTATTAAGCAGACCACCATTTTTAAGCAATATGGGAAAGAAAAAGGATCTCTGCTGCTGAAAGGCATGAAATAGTTGAATGCTTTGGACAAGGAATGTAAACCTTAGATATTTCACGAAAACTTTAGCATGATCATCGTACAGTTAAGAGATTTGTGGCTGAGTCAGAGCACACGGGTTCGTGCAGATAAAGGCACAACGAGGAAGGTTTCTGCCAGACAAATACATTGGATTAAGAGAACAGCTGCTAAAATGCCATTACAAAGCAGCAAACAGATATTTGAAGCTTCTGGTGCCTCTGGAATCCCGCGAACGTCAAGGTGTAGGATCCTCCAGAGGCTTGCAGTTATGCATAAACCTTCTATTCAGCCACCCCTAACCAATGATCTCCAGCAGAAACAGCTGCAATGGGCCTAGAACTACATGTAGACTAATTTTCAAACAGTCTTGTTCACTGATGAGTGCCATGCAACCCTGGATGGTCCAGATGGATGGAATGATGGATGGTTGGTGAACGGCCACCATGTCCCAACAAGGCTGTGACGTCAGCAAGGAGGATTTTGAGCCAGAATCATGGGGAGAAAGCTTGGTCGGCCCCTTTAGGGTCCCTGGAGGTGTGAAAATGACCTCTGAAGAGCATGTGGAGTTTCTGACTGACTATTTTCTTCCATGGTACAAAAAGAACTGTGCTTTCCATATCTTCATGCATGACAATGCACCATCTCAGGCTGCAAGGAATATCTCTGCATCATTGGCTGCTATGAGCATAAAAGGAGAGAAACTCATGGTGTAGCCCCCAACCTCCCCTGACATCAATCCTATGGAGAACCTTTGGAGCATTCTCAAGCAAAAGATCTATGAGGGTGGGAGGCAGTTCACATCCAAACAGCAGCTCTGGGAGGCTATTCTCACGTCCTGCAAATAAATTCAAGCAGAAACTCTCCAAAAACTCACAAGTTCAATGGATGCAAGAATTGTGAAGCTGCTATAAAATAAGGGGTCCTATGTTAAAATGTAACTTGACCTGTTAAGATGTTTTTGATTGAAATAGCTTTTGATTTCAGGAAATATGACCTTTTAATGCTGCAAATTCAACAAGTGACCATTTTCAGTTCTATACAACCTTTAAAATGTTTTGAAACTCTGTTGTGCATAATAATTTGGAACAGTGCATTTTAAGTTTATTATTTTTGAAAAACATACTGTTATCATTGGGAGGTTTGTTCAGTAACATTTGAATTATAGTCTAATGGTTGATGACTAAGAAAATCAGAGAAAAATATCATTTGCATAATAATTTGGAAGGCGGTGTACGCTCTTTGTTTCTTCACTGACTGGCGTTTTGAGTTTAACGTGGCATCCTGCTTTGGGTAATTCAGTCCTGGTTTGTGTTTTTCAGGCATCATTGACAGTACAGTTGGGGACACACGGCAAGTAGTGGCAGTGACAGGAGATGGAACCAATGATGGCCCTGCCCTCAAAAAAGCTGATGTTGGATTTGCAATGGTAATTTAATGTTTTCCCCCTTTTCATATGTATATTATAAACAATAGTATGCATTCAATTAAATAAATCACAACATTGATAACTCCCTTAACATTATTGAATGATTTGTTACTTTAAAAAGTCCGCGTTGTCACTGGTTTTTATCAAAAAAGAACTTAACATGTTAACCAGATTTTTAAAAGTTATTCAATTTATGCATACGACACTGTGCAATAATAGTTAGAATTCAGTATTATTGTGCTGATGTGTATTGTAGTTACAAAATTTTTGAATGAAATT
Source organism: Paramormyrops kingsleyae (assembly GCF_048594095.1). NCBI lineage: Eukaryota > Metazoa > Chordata > Actinopteri > Osteoglossiformes > Mormyridae > Paramormyrops > Paramormyrops kingsleyae. The sequence continues at coordinate 56,864 of NW_027326020.1, forward strand.
GAAAGATGTGTCTTTTGACTAGATATCACCTTATATTCTCACTTATCTCAAAGTCCTTTGAGAAGAAGCTGCTCATCTGAAAACATATTAACATGAGTTTAACATTTAATAAAGTAAACAGCTTTGTGGCTGCCGGGATTGCTGTAGAGGTTGCTGGGATTGCTGCACTGTGAGGGAGTGGTGTAGATGCGGGGTGCACTTGTTGTGTTGTGCGCCTGTTAAAGCGGTTGATTGGAATTATTTGGAAGTATATTTGAGTGCTTGTGTGCCAGTATGGTTACGTGGGTGGTGGTTGTTACATTTTTTTTTCGGTTGGCGTGAGTGCTTGTCTGTCTTTGTTAATAAATAGCTGAGTGTTACTGACAGCTGAAGGGTGTCGCGTGAGCGGTGTTTCTGTGCGCGTACCTTCGTAACAAACACCACGGAGGTAATATCTAATATCGGTAACATTAACTCGGAAAAGGACAGTAGCTCCTGAAATTTGTTCGGTCACCAGTTGGGGCCGGGAGGACATTATCCACTTTTTTCCCTGCTCCAGCAGTAGCCTGCTTTGAGAGGGTTTTTTGTGGTTTTTTGGCCTCTGAAGAGCAACTTTGCTTTATTTTAGTTAAACATGATTCAGTAGGAAGTTATTCTCGGGTAAGTAATTGTTAATTTGGTTATTTTAGAAGTTTAATTTCTAAGGTTGTTATCTCTGACCCTTTCGGATACTTTAAAAAGTTCCGCTTTAACGCAAGTCTTAATTTAGTGTTTTGTTGTACTTGGCACTTAATTTAATTAACGTATAGTTAATGTAATAAAGTAAAAGTTAAATAGTTAAAAATAAATATACTGGGCTGGGAGTAAAAGATGGGGTCATAGTGGGTTAGGTAATTATGGGGCCAGCTCAGTGTTGTGTTTGTAAGATGTTTGCCCTTCTGGATGTTTGCGTCCAGTCGGACTTCATCTGCGAGCAGTGTAAGTTAGTGGACTCACTCATGGTCAAGGTTCGTGACCTTGAGGAGCAACTGGCTCTCATCCAACACAACTAGGAGATAGAGGAGAGAGTTAATACGCCTTTTAGGGAGACGGTGTACGTCACAAGTGGGGACGAGAGAGCTGGGTGAACGTAGGTCATAGACGTAGAAAAGGGCGTACACAGTTCACAGAGGTGGCATCACCTGAAGTGACCATGTCTAACCGCTTTCAGGTGCTTCCAGCTTTAGAGCCGGAAGAGACTGGGGAGGCAGGAGGGTCCTTGGGCACTGAGGAGCCCCCTCCCCCCAGGAAGAGAGAAGTTGTGATAGTAGGGGATTCAGTTATAAGAGGTGTAGACAGTTATGTATGCACCCGTGATAGAGGGTCACATATGGGGTCTTGCCTGCCTGGTACCCAGGTAGGGGACCTTCCAAATCGAGTGGACAGGCTTTTGGCCCCAGCCGGGGTGGATCCAGTGGTCGTGGTGCATGTTGGCACCAATGACATAGGCAAGGGCAGGAGGGCTGTTCTGCAGGATAAATTTATAGAAGTTTCGGATAAGCTTAGAAGTAGAACGTCCACGATGGTATTCTCTGGAATACTTCCCATGCCACGTGCGAGTCAGGTTAATTTAGCTGAGATAAGGGGATTAAATGTGTGGGTAAAATGGTGGTGTAGGAAAGAGGGGTTTAGGTTTATGGGGCACTGGAATACCGTCTGGAACAGGTGGGACCTGTTCAAGCTAGATGGGTTGCATCTGAACCAGAGGGGAACCAGTGTATTGGGGAGAGGTAGTTATGAATATAGGTGGGGAGAGACAGAAAGCCCCAATTAATATTAAAAGTAGGCACTGTAAAAGACCTACCCTTTGCAGTCTATACTTAAAGGCTAGGAGTATTAGAAACAAAATTCATGATTTAGAGGCTTTAATTTCTCCAGACTCTCATGACATTATAGGAATAACAGAAACATGGATCAGTGACAATGATGGTGAGGAATATAATATGATGGTTACACATTGTTCCGTAGAGACCAGATAGGCAAGAAGGGAGGTGGTGTTGCAGTATACATAAAAGAAAACATGCAGGCAAGGGAGCTCACTTATAATAAATAAAAGTACAGAAGCTGTATGGGTAAAACTAGATGCTAAAAACTCAAATGGCCTAATTGTCGGTGTTTGTTTTAGAGCACCTGATGTAGCTGCAGAGGAAAGCAGAATGTTATATGACAATATCAGGATTATGAGTAATAAAAATGATGTGGTGGTTATGGGTGATTTTAATTTACCTGGGATACAGTGGGACATAGTCTCTGGCTCTTCTGTAAATGAACTTGAGATGGTGGAATTAGTACAGGATTGTTTTTTTACTCAGTTTGTTAATACTCCTACCAGGGGAGAAGCCCTTCTTGATCTTGTTTTCTCTAACAACCAGGATAGGATTGGAAAATTAGAGGTTTTAGACCCATTGTACGGTAGTGATCATAACATGGTTAAATTCGAGGTTAATTTTAGTGTCCGAAGAGCAAAGTCGAAATTAAAAGTATACAATGTTAGGAAGGCTAACTTTAATGGTATGAGACGGAAATTAGAAACTGTAAACTGGACAGAGTTAAATAGCAAAACAGTTGAAGAGGCATGGGAATTTTTCAAAAGCACATTGTTGCAAGTGCAAGAGGACTCCATACCGGTTTCCAGCAAAACTAAATCTAGGAAACTGCACCCAAGGTGGTTTACTATGGAAATTAAGAATAAAGTCAGGAGGAAAAGGGCTCTCTTCCACAAATGGAAATTAACTAGCAATTTCAAAATAAAGCAGGACTATCCAAGTCTACTGGTTCAGTTAAAAAATAACATTAGACTCGCCAAGAGGAATGTAGAAAGGCAGATTGCATTGGAGGCTAAGGATAACATTAAAAGTTTCTTCCAATATTTTAATTCCAAATGAGCTCTAAAGGCTGAAATCACCAATCTGCAGGATAGTTAGGGTATTATAATTGAAAATGAAATTGATATAGTAAATGAGTTTAATGATTATTTTACACAGGTGTTCACAGTAGAGAACACAAGTAACTTGCCACCATTTAGTACAAGTACAGCGTTCTCTATGACCAATATATGTATAACTGAGGCTGATGTGATACAAAGCCTAGCTAAGCTCAAAATAAATAAATCGCAGGGCCCTGATGGCATCTTACCTATAGTTTTAAAAGAGATGAGGGATATTATTAGCCAACCTTTAACATTACTATTTCAGAAATCCTTATCTACTGGTGTGTGATAAGGGTAGTTATTAGAGGCACAATGTCACAGTGGGCCTCCGTTCATAGTGGGGTACCGCAGGGTTCAATTTTAGGACCACTATTGTTCCTAAATTACATTAATGATATTGACACCAATACATACAGTAAACTGCTTAAATTTGCAGACGACACCAAGGTGGGTGGTGAAGCAGATACTAAACTAGCAGTACTGAGGCTACAACGGGATCTTGATTTAATTAGCAACTGGGCTGATACCTGGTGGATGAAATTTAACACAGATAAATGTAAGGTAATCCATACAGGGAACAGAAATTTAATGTACTGATATTTTATGGGTTCCATTGAAATAAAGGTAGCTGATTATGAGAAAGACCTCAGTGTGTGTATGTTGATGCTTCCATGTCCCACTCGCGCCAGTGTGGGAAAGCAATTAAAAAGGCCAATAAGATGTTGGGTTGCATCTCTAGGTGTGTGGAGTTTAAGTCAAGGGAGGTGATGCTTCGATTATACAATTCTTTAGTAAGACCCCACCTAGAATATTGTGTGCAGGTTTGGTCACCATACCTTAAAAAGGACATTGCTGCCTTGGAAAAGGTTCAATGTAGGGATACAAGAATGACTCTTGGTCTTAGAGGAATGAGGAGAGGTTAGCTGAGCTGAATCTGTTCAGCCTCATGCAAAGGAAATTAAGGGGGGGCATGATACAGGTATATAAGGTTCTAACAGGTCTCGATGCTGTTCAGTCAAATGGCTACTTCAATATTAGTATAAATACTAGAACTCATGGCCATACGTGGAAATTAGCAGGAGAACATTTTAAACTGAATTTCAGAAAACACTTCTTTACACAGCATGTAGTTAGAGTATGGAATAGTCTTCCTGCTAGTGCAAGCTAAAACCCTGAGTTCCTTTAAATCAGAGCTAGATAAGATTTTAATTCTAAGTTATTAGTTAAGTTCTCCCCAAACAAGCTTGATGGGCCAAATGGCCTCCTTTCGTTTGTAAATTTCTTATGTTCTTATCTTATATGGGATTGTGAGACCCTATATGACACTCCATTTCATTAATGCTACGGCTGCTCATATTAAACCTGGAATCACTTCTGACGGTTTGCGTATAGTTGCATATTAAATTATCAGTTAGTCAATCAATTTTTTCACTTGTGTAAATGACAAAGTAATGTAGTCAATATGGGAAGTAAATTTTTCTTAAGTAGTTATTTATACACATCAGCACAATAATACTGAATTCTAACTATTATTGCACAGTGTCATACGCATAAACTGAATAACTTTTAAAAATCTGACTAACATGTTAACATGTTAAGTTGTTTTTTGACAAAAACTAGTAACAACACGGACTTTTTAAAGTAAGATTGGTATCTTAAAATCCTGTGTCGTTATTAAATTACATTTTTGGGTATTTATGGTTACCAGGTGGTTCCACAGTTTTACTGGATCTCTGACATTTGATTCCTTCCACTTCACTGAACTGAGAGCCTGCTGCTCTTTGCAGGGAGCTGTTGAGTCTGTCCATTCACCAAACGGTGTGAAACACATGCTCACTGAGCTTCTGCCTAGCTAGTAGGGGACCCTACAGCTCAATCACTATCAGTCAGCATGTCCGTGTGCATTGGATTGAGTTACAGTGTAGGAAAAAACTCAGCAGGGTGCACAGTGTAAAGGTGTGTAAAGAAAGGACACTGGGCTCTCCCATTACATAAATAATATGTGTATTTAACAAATAAAATCATTGACAGTAACACAATTAGTTGGTGCTTAATGTTAATGCTATATACAGCATATTAGTGTTTATGTGGGGGGCTCCCTGTGTAAGATGGAATAGACTCAGTTTAGTAGTGCAGTTAGTGTAATTCTCAACAAATTCCCTTACAATAAATATTTTTTTATTGTATTATATGACCAAGTAATAAAACAACAACTTTAACTAAATAGCAAAGCAGAGATAAGACAAACAAGGAATGACAAGAAAATAGAACAAAACAGTGAAATGCATAAACTAAGAAGTAGTTATATAATTATAATATAAATAAGTTATACTGAGTAAATTGAATATTTGAGGTGTAGTCATAACAGGCTGCTCAAATGATTAAAAAAATCTAAAAAAAAATAAGAACAAAATTAACTTTCATGGTAGCAATGAGTGAATTTAATACTGAATATTATGTGATGACAGTAGGGAGAAGTCAAATCTAAATATTTTTGTTCAGGTTGTATATCAAACACCAAGGACTAATTTGTAAAATTCCATGAAAGTTCCATGAAATTCTATTTGGATGCAGAGGTAAAACAATTTTCACCAAACATCAAATAGTTCCTTAATACAATGTAGATGAGTACCCAGGTAATAATATTATTAGTAGTATTTATATTGCAAGGAATTCAAGGGTATTGCATGATTTCCGCATATCCAATGGTTCAAATAAATCCAAATGTGAGAAATTTTTGATAAAGGAGCTCTACAAAATTCAGTTTGTTGCTTGCAAAAGTATGACTATTTACAAAAGGTATGAATATTTACATTATGTATAAGGGGATTTCTGTTTAGTTACATAGCAAACCCTTTTATCGAAGTAAAGTTATTTTATCTTTGAAAAATGTATGCATATAAAATATTTTTGTCAACAGTAACACCACTACGGGAACTTGAAACTGAGATTGATTTGATTACAAGGCTTATTTTTTAATCATTACACAACCTACTGCTCCTTACTATCTGCAAGAGTGGATGTTAAAGTATATAAGTGAATCACCAGTGTTGTGCTCAATGCTACAATGACAAATTATTGTCATTACAAATTTGCCTCCAGGGCATTGCTGGTACAGATGTGGCAAAAGAGGCCTCAGACATCATCCTGACAGATGACAACTTTACTAGCATCGTCAAGGCAGTCATGTGGGGCCGCAATGTCTACGACAGTATCTCGAAGTTCCTTCAGTTTCAGCTTACAGTCAATGTGGTTGCAGTCATTGTAGCCTTCACTGGTGCCTGCATCACCCAGGTACTGCTCCTTTGCACACAATTCTGATTCTCAAAGGTATAAATGTAGCATCTCTCTTGGAACTGATAATTATGCTGTTTTTCTTTTGTTGATATCAAGAGAACTAAATCAATACTGGCTCAGTAACTTGGATTTTGTAATGGCTTATAACTGGTTTGGATTTTGTAATGAAGCCAACGAGACTTCTTGAAGGAAACATCAATTCAGTTTTGAAACTAACTGCTTCGGTTGCCTTAAAGCACAGTGTTTACTTCAAACATGGTCTTGTCTAGGACTCCCCTCTGAAGGCAGTGCAGATGCTCTGGGTGAACCTGATTATGGATACCCTGGCCTCCCTGGCTCTGGCTACAGAGCCTCCCACAGAGTCACTACTTCTAAGGAAGCCATATGGTCGTGACAAGCCACTCATCTCCCGGACTATGATGAAGAATATCCTGGGCCATGCTGTCTACCAGCTGACCATCATCTTCACTCTGCTTTTTGCTGGTAAGGAGGACATAGGACATATGATTAAAGTACATGGCTTTTTTTCCCTGACCATGCTTAGTAAGTTTGTCTGGAGCAGAGGAAGCATGTGTTTAAAAATGCTCTTTTTTAAACATTTAATAGGATGTTCAATCTTGGGAAACATTGCCCTCTGTCTTATCATTTAATCGTTTTTATCCCTCTCCATCCACAGGAGAGAAGTTATTTGACATTGACAGTGGACGCAATTCTCCCCTTCATGCCCCACCATCAGAACATTACACTATTGTCTTCAATGTCTTTGTCATGATGCAGCTGTTCAATGAGATAAATGCCCGTAAAATCCATGGCGAGAGGAATGTCTTTGAGGGTGTTTATCGCAATCCAATCTTCTGTAGTGTTGTTCTAGGCACATTTTTTCTGCAGGTATCTGCCCTTTATATTATATTATTTATTGTACCATGTTATTATTCTTAATATCCAGACCAATAGTGGGTCAAAGCAAAGACAAAAAAACCTAAAATATAGCACTAAAAAATAAATGACCATTTCATTGATCTGCAGTGTTATCATTTTATTGTATTTTGATAAGTTTGACTTTTCTGACTTGCTTGTTGTGCTGTGTATTTCAGATCATCATTGTGCAGTTTGGAGGGAAGCCATTCTCATGCACTGCCCTGAAAATTGACCAGTGGTTGTGGTGTATCTTCATTGGTGTGGGGGAGTTGCTCTGGGGTCAGGTGAGCACAATGGTTTAAGACAGGGGCCACATTAGTTCTCAAGTAAATACCAGGAGCAGGTGTGGCTCATCAGAAGCCAGGTAGGATAGAAAACCTACTGGATAGTAGCCCTCCAGGACCGGAGTTGGTGACCCCTGGTTTAAGAGAATAGCATGGTAGTATGAGATTCATGATTTATAGTTCAAAACAGTAGCATTTTTAGATCTCAAGGGCACCATTTCCAATATTATAATTAATCCTCACCTACACTGTGTGTCTTGTGAAAGCAGACATTTAAAAATTGGTTGTTGAGTGTAAATTTGTTCACTTATCAGGTGCTGTCCTCTGCAGAGCTGTAAAATGAAAGTTTTACATTGATGTAATATGTTAATATCTAAAATGCTAAAAATTGCCCAGCTTTAGCTTCACTTTGACAATGAGCGCAAGTCTCTGTGCATCGGGTGGTACAGTGTTAACATGTTCACATGGTAGCCAGCAGGCTCTGTTCACCTATAAGCTCTGTCTGCTTACAACCCCTGCCCTGCCCTTGGTCAACTGTGTCTGTCAGCCTCTATCTCTGTAATTAGCTGTGAAAGCAGTCAATATTAGTTATTAGACAAAATGATGTACAGCTGGACAGAACAGCTGTCCCAAAAATGCATAAGACCTTCAAAATGATTTTGTGAGAATACCTCCAGATTACCAAGATTATGTTATTAGCTGATTGTTTGGCATCTTTTTATCAGTGAAGGTAATTTTTCAGCCGAAACAAAAGAGCAGAAAACCAGCAACAAACCCCAATAAAACCCAAAGTTATGTCCGGACTTCTCCAAAGATGGATATCAAGTTATACACATACTATTGAAAATACTGTGTAACAAAAGTGCAAAAAACTTTACAGTTAGTCATAGTTCTTTTCTACATAGCAGTAGGAGAATGAAGCTCAGGATTCCAGTGATCTTCCTTTCTCTTCACAGTTCATCTCTGCCATCCCAACGCACCGATTGAAGTTTTTGAAGGAAGCTGGTCATGGTATCCCCAAGGAGGAGATCCCGGAAGAGGAGCTGACAGAGGGGGTGGATGAGATCGATCATGCTGAGATGGAGCTCCGCCGCGGGCAGATTCTATGGTTTCGTGGTCTGAACCGTATCCAGACTCAGGTAAAATCCATCTTAGGCTCTTGCCGAGCATGTCTGTGGAATTCCCCCACTGTTTCGATGCCTCCTTTGTATCTTGCTGAGGCGTTAGCTGGAGCTTGTGTTCTGTCCTTTACTGGCCAAAGCCTGTCTGTCCCATTGTCTAGGAAATACTGCCATGGGAACATTCTGGTTGTTCTGTGACAGCTGATCTGTTTTTCAGATAAATCTTTGCATTGTTAGTTATTGTAATTTTCTGTAAAGAAGAAAGTTGTTTGGACAAGTAGAACAGTTTGCCCTCATAGTGTCCTCAATAGACTCTTGGTCTGATACAAACATTGTATCAGGAGGTAAAAAAGATCTGAGAAAAAACAAGGACCAATTTCTTATTTCTGCTTATTTTCACATGCATTGAGATATACAGTTGCCTGTACCACACATATGGATCTGTTTGTATTGTAAAACAAATGGCAAAATTTGGGTGAATGAACCATTTCTGCGCACAGAATTTCTTACTTCTCATCTTTGTTCTTGGAGTTTTGAAACAAGCAGGGATTGTAAAAATCTAACCACCATTTTTTTGTTTTCTCAAGGAGAGTTATGGGAGTGTCCCTTTAGAATGTATGTTTCAATCATATAACATAAACTGAACATATTTTTTCAAAACATGCTGTCTGCATTTATATATTTATAAATAAAAATATAATAATATTTATTGTTATATTTATTCATGATTCTTTGGTATGTACTTTAAGTATGGCTAAGAATGTTTTAGTAAGTATAATGCACCTTTAACTGAGTTTCTCACTTGAAGCCTAGCGTTCCAATAAACTATTTAGTTTCTGAAATTAATGTATTCTGGATACAGTTCATGCAGAATTCTTTTATGTATCAGTATATTGTGATCTATTTTTTGGTCTACTTATGGGTTTTATGAAGCGTTTATCTTAGTTTTGCAGATCCCAGCTGGATCCATGTTATGCTCTATTAATTCCAATTGATTTGCATATTCTAGGTAAAAGACACCTGTAAGGTCACAGCAAACTGACGAAACAACCATTATAATGCTGTTATTTAATTTATTAATAATTAGATTGAAATATATTTCTATATAATGCACAGATAAGAGAAAATTTCAGGCATGTTTTTTCACTTATGCAGGATTTTGAAAAGTTTACAATCCCTGTGTGTACTTTTATTTCTCATTTTTATACAGTATTAACTAAAAGCACAAAAAAATCCCTTATGTTGTAATTAGGCTACTATGGAAGTTTAGACATTTGACCATTTTAAAAAGTACATTTCCACAGGCTTAAATTTACCGTGATCTTAGCCATGAATTCATCAGTGACCTCTTCCCAACAAGTGTCACTTGTGCCTTCAGTTCTTCAATCAACAAGAGCTTCCCGCGAGCAAGATCTGCTTAAATACCAGATATTATCTCCTTTTTCTGTTGCTACCAATTTGTTTACCAATTAATGAAAAAATTACTTTTGTATTTATTGTGTTTTTTTTATTATTCTGTTGTTGTGGATTGCAGTCTGTCATCCCCTACCATAGCGATCATAATTAAGGAACAAGTGACAGTTGTGTAGTCTTACAATATTGCTGCTTATCCAAATTCAAAGTTATTCTGAATGAACAGATGTATTTTAATCATATTTAATCAGTGAAAGTTATCCATATCACAAAATAAAAGGTTTATACAAGAAATTTGGAGAATTTGCGTACGGTTATAATTTTACTGCAGAAGTACACAAATGGATTTTGTCAACTTTTTTGATGTTTACAATTTTTATAAATTAAGGGTCTTGCTTTCATTGACTTTGGCACATCAGCATCCATAGGACACAACTAATTTCTCACGCTGCTCTGATTTGATTTTGTTCCACTCGTCACCCAGTTTCTTCTACAATTTATTAACTAGTAGGTTTGTTTGCCATAACTTAGTTGCCAATTACCTTCCAGATATTTTTTTGATAGGGTTCCAATCAGGAAATTGGTCGGCCATTTCATAAGCTTGATGTTCTCACTTTTAAGGAATTGATTTAGCTGTTTTGTAGTGTGACAAGGTCTATTGAGTTGTACAGAAATGGCGTGTCAGCCTTCATCTGAACAACCTGATGTCACAGGGTTTCAGTCACCTTGGAAAGGCCCATTATCTCGCAGAATGCCTGCCAAATAGATTGCCTTTCTAAATAGTTTGGGGCTGCCAGACATTTCAAAATATTTCAGATTAGAAATGAAAACTGAAAGCATAACCTATACTTCTCTAATTTTGATCGCAGACCATCTTTGAATTTCTTGTTTAAACATCTTGTTTTTTGTTGTGCAATCAATTTTTACTGATTAAATATGATTAAAACGTATCTTTCCTATTCATGTCAGAGTAACTTTGAATTCAGATAGGCAGCAGCTCTGTAGATTACAAAAATGTCACTCGTTGTCTAATTGTGATCCTACTGTTTAATGTCCACTAATGGGTTTTTCCTCAAGTCTTAGCTCCATTTGATTTTATTGTCCTTTTGCTGTATCATTCCCATTTTCGTCATATCCTCTTCTCTAAAATATAGAGTCAAATCCCTGGAGTAGTAGGAGTTAGAGGCCTTGCCCAAGGGATTAGTAGTGATATAAATTCTCTGCTGGCCACAGGACTTGAATTTGCAACTTCCAGTCATGAACACAGATCCCTAACCACCGAGCTACACATCACATTCATACTTTTTCCTCCAATCCCAAGAGCTGGCCACAAAGTAGTCATGGTAGTACTTAGCTCTTTGCCACCCTGTGGTTTTGCATTATACATGGGGAGTCACAGTAAAAAGAAATAAATAAATAAACCGGGTATAGCCAATAGGAACCAAGGCCTCATCTCAGCAACTTTTTCTCCCCACTTAATGTCAGATTCTCCTCTTTTTTCTCAAAGCTATTTCCCTTATTGTCTTGCCTTTTAAATCACCCTGAGTCTCTCTAATGCTGTTCTCTTTTTTTCTCAATCAACCTGCCCAAAGTCTGTTCCATCTTGCACTGAATTTTGGTCTTTCTCCTGTCTCTGTTTTACGCTCACTTTCTCTCTCTCTCTCTTCTCACTTTCTCTCTTTACCAGTTGCTCCCTCTTACACTACACCCTCAATCTCTGACTCTTGCTGTTCTTTGCAGATGGACGTGGTTTATACATTCCAGATGGGCCAAACTGCAGTGCCGGGGGCCCTGCGCCGGCAGCCCTCAGTGGTCAGCCAGCACAACGACGCAAAAACTGTTTCTAGTCCCACCCATGTAGGGATTTCCTCTTCCTCGTTGTCTGCCAATTCTGCCATGGCTGCTCCGCCCACCTCTGCCTCCGCTTCCTCTTCTGCTGCAGGCAGTGAGTGTGCAGCCTCTCTACAACCAGTGCTGCATGTAATAAATGACTTCATGGGCAATACTCACTGATAATAATCACTCCTCTTTTTATTGTCTCATTCTCCCATTCTCCAAATGTCCTTTCCTCTGCTGTTATGCAAAGAAACTTTTCCTTTTCCAGCTTGGCATTCTTCTCTAAATATTGCTGGCTAAACACCCACTTCATAGTTTAACCCTTATGTGAATCTTAAGGATATACTGAACAATATTCAGTTTGCAAAGCATCATTGATTTGAACTCAACTGTTATTGTCTTAATTGATTAAAAAATATTGCTGTTGGTTCTGGCTGTTTTTGGGCCAAATTTGATAAAGGTATCGTTTAAGGGTTAATAGCTGAGGGTGCCTACATTTTTTATGTGCTTACGTATGTATTTATGTGTGTGGGTTTGTTACACTTTCCCTCTTCTCAAACTGATTTGCTTAACATGGTAAACCATTGATTAAGCAGAATCCAGTGTACTGACATTTAACAAAGGCAGAAAGAAAAGAAGCTAGAGTGTTTGCCATTACAACTGCGAGTGACCTTGTTTGTGCTGTGTATAGAGCCCCTGCTTGGACAGTATGCTGCCTGTCCCTTTGTCCTGAAAACGGCTGCTGCTGCTCTGCCTGCTAACAGAGCCTTGAGAGAGATGTTCACTTTGAAGTCTCAGACTTCATGGAGAGCTGGCAGCTGCTGGAAACACCTCTCTTTCACACACTTGATTTCAGTGAAGTCCCCCTCCTCCACTCATGTATCTGCTCCCATTAATGGCATTTACTCTCTTTACATTCTGTTCCTTATCCTGCCTTTTCAAAAGAAGTTGTGCAGTTATGTGAACATGTATACACAGTATATTGAACCCCTATACCTCAGCATATATCCTTCAGTAATGCAAATGGTCTGTGTAATAGCATTAATAGCTTTGACAGATGGGAAATCAGAAAAAAATGCGATGCTTTTAAAAAGGCATATATATGCAAAGCTTTCACAGTAAAATTTACACTTCTACCCCTGCAAAGGAGTAATATTATATTTATTAATCAACTTCAAATTTACTCTGGGGCATCAGAATTCCAGTCTTCTTCATATGCTTTGTCTGCTGAATGAATGATGTTGGAGCCCAACCACCTGACACAGTCTGAGTTAAGTTTAGCCAATTCCATCATTCTGTCTCTGCCTTTTTGTCCCTGTCCTTCCTCTCCCCATTCTATTTGGTTGGAGTCTGGCAGATACATTCTGCACCTCACCTCTTGATTGTGTTTTTTTTTTTTTACTTTATTGAAAACATCTTTATCACATACTCATGTGAGTTTTGTGTCTTAGCTTTGAAAACTAATGCTGAAAAAATATTTCAAGGGCAGATGGGCTTCTGGTTAGGGGTACTGAAAGCAGTGTTTATGTATCATTTCATTTTAGGCACCAAGAATAAGTCAGCATGTAAATTAAATCGGAAAGTTCCCAAAATGCAAGAAATAATGATGTTGTCATTATCATGTTATGTTTTGGAAGACTTGGAGACATAGGGAAGTTTTCCACATCTAATTGCCACTGCTGTAATGGCGTACACTTCTGTTACTTTTCAACCATTGAGTTTATTGTGTTACCATTTTTCATTTTGTCTTATGTAATCATTTCAAATGTATTTTTTCTAGAGGAGAATTTTCATTTTTAATATTGCTGGCATTTTCAGAGGTTGCACATGACAGATATGCCAAACTAGGTATGACAATGCCTAGTTTGGTTAATGGAGATGCAACAGGCATTAGAAACCAGATGTCTGGTGCTACCCCAGATGAGTAATAGTAGATTGCCCTTCAGGTGACACTCTATGGCTGCTGAGGTAGAGATAACTCCCATAAAAACAGTACCTTTCAGATGAATTTGTATGACTCATTGTAAAAAAAAAAAAAAAAATCCAAACAACTAAAAGATTTTCTCAAGTAAGATCCCTCTAAGGATAGTGTAGGTGTTTCTCCAACATGCTGGTCTTTCTCACTGAGCTAGAGGCCCACATTCTTATGGCTTTCTTTATTTCCCCTGCAATAATCTCCCACCAAAGGCAGTCAGATCATATATTTTCCTCCTCCTCCACCTCCAGCTCCTTCCACTCTGTGTGACTTCCTCAACAGTATTGTGTTGTGAGTGATACTGCAAAGTATCTCTGTCCTCCGTAGCATGCAACTGGATGAGTCAAAACTGGATACAAATGCTGCCCCCCTCAGGAGAACCAGTTGTTTGCCTTAATATAAGCTGACATGTCATTTTGAAATGTCAATAGTATTTTTTTCACAGCCCGCTTTTCCATGGAGTTGGCAAGCACTTCCAAAAAACTGTAAATCAAAACTTTTTAAAAGCAGTAAGCATTTACACAAAGAATATGAAATACAACCCTGTTTCCAAAAAAGCCATACTGTCTAAATAAAAACAGAGTGCAATGATTTGCAAATCATATAAACTCATATTTAACTGAAAATAGAACAAAGACAGCATATCAAATTTTGAAACAAATTTTATTGTTTTATGACAAATATATCACCTCTTCTTTTAACAACACTCTGTAAATGTTGCTGGAGGTTTGAAAGTGAAATGTCCCATCTTGAGTGATACAGGATTTCAACAGCTCAACAATACGGAGTCTCCTTTGTCGTATTTCATGATGTGCCAAATGTTTTCAGTGCGTGACAGGTCTGGACTGCAGGCAGGCCAGTCTGGCACCCGGACTTTTATATTGCGGAGCATGCTGTTGTAATATGCACAGAATGCAGTTTGACATTGTCTTGCTGAAATATACAAGGCCTTCTCAGAAAAAGACGCTGTCTGGGTGTTAGTATATGTTGCTCCAATACCTGTATATATCATACAGCATTAATGGTGTCTTACCAGATGTGCAAGCTACCCAAGCTATGGGCACTATTGCACCCCCATACCATCACAGCAGCTGGGTTTTGAACTGTCTGCTGATAATAAGCTGAATGGTCCCATTCCTCATTAGTTGGGAGGATACAGCGTCTATGACTTCCAAAATGTATTTGAAATTTGGATCTGTCAGGACAGTTTTCCATTTTGCCTCTGTTCATCTTAAATGTGCTCGGTCCAAGACAAGTCAGCAGCATTTCTGGATGATGTTTAGGTATGGTTTCTTTGCATGATAGTTTCATCCTGCATTTTTGGATACAGACAGTGGTTTTTAGTAGTGTTCCTGGGTCCATGCAGTGATTTCCACTCTAGAAACAAGTTGAGGATCTGATAATCACTGCTATCCAATATTTGTTTTTGGCCTTGCCCCTTGCGATTCTCTTAATCTTTTCATAATATTATGTACTACAGATTATGAAAATTCCAAATTCTTTGCAATACTAAGTATGTTCTGTAACCATTTATTTGGTAGTGGGGTAGAATTGCAGATGTGTTGATCTTTGATGCCATCTACTGGTAGTTTGGGGATTGGCAGCCATGTCTGTTGGTATCTGTCTTTAATGATGTCATCAGCAAGCATCCTCGGTTGTTCGGATGAGCCAGCATTGTTGTCTCCCACATTTTCAACTACTCTAATTTTCATGCCAGTTTTAGGAGGCACCGTTGGTATGTCATTTACTTTACAATGCATATTTATGTTAATTAGAAGCATTACCCAAAAGCGTTTGACGTGAATGTTTCTAAAAGGAACTAATTAGGAAAATCTTGGTGAATGTAAATTATCAGTAATGTAAAGGTGAAAACTAATCATTGTTTATTTGCTTCTAATGGCGTCATATGTTTATTTTTTAGTTTTACCCTACTTCAAATGGCTACGATAAAGAGTGAACTTGGGATCACTTGTCTGCGTGGTATTTGGAGAGGAGTTATTCTAGCTGTCGACTTCAGCAAGGCGTTGGGGTAGAGGACAGCATAAACTACATTGTTCTTAAAATGTTGCACTATTTGCCTTTCACAGAGTGGTGAACCTTCACTGCACAGAGATGACTGACCTGTTGCCAGTGAACCTAATTAGTTGTGAGATATTCAACCAGGTGTTTTGTTTTAGCATTACACATCTTTTCCAGTCTTTTATTGTCCCTGTCCCAGCTTTTTTGAAATGTGTTGCTGGCATCCAATTCGAATTGAGCATGTATTTCTCAGTTTCAACATTTGATATGTTGTCTTAGTTCTATTTTCAATTAAATATGGGTTTATATGATTTACAAATCATTCCTTTCTGTTTTTATTTACATTTCACACAGTGACCGAACTTTTTTTTTTAAATGAGGTTGTAGATATATCAGTTTCTATGACATAAAATGTATGGAATAATACTGAGGATTGGGCATTGCTCCATTTGCTTTTCAATGTTAGGACTTGCAAGTGCCTGTATGTCTGCTGTTTTTTTTTTTTTTCCTTCTCCCTCATTGTGTTTATATATGTCTGTTTGGGGGCGTGTCTGGTATTTATACAGAAGGACTGACAACTAATTTCTGGCTTCATATCGAAATAGTTTTGAGCAAGATTGTTATTCTTGAATTAGAATAAAATACAAATGGAAATAAGAACGTAAATCTCAAACGAACAAACAATGATGCCTCATACTTGTAGTTGTGATGGAACTCTGATGGAACTGAGAAGAATGTCCTTTTCGGCACATACAGTCCCCTTTGAGAGTGTTCTGTGCTTGGTTATATATTAATGCAGCCCTTAAACAAACTATTTTTCAGGAAAATCAGTGAGAATTACTGCAATGTACCTTACAACAAATTTATATTGAAAATAATTTAAGTGAACTGAATCTGTAAGTTTTGTTTAAGTATTCAAAATGCAAAAGCATTTGTTACTGATCTACCACTATCTGTCACTGTCTTGAAGGTCCACACACGCCCCTTTAAATGGTATCATTCACCATTTCCGGCTGGTTTATTTGTTGTTTGCACAAATCATTGGGGACAATGAGATTCGTAAGGCTAAAGGCAATATCTTTTCAGCAATGCTGCTAAAAAAATCTTTCCTTTTTTCAAATATAAATGTCATTTTCTGTTTTTATTTTCATTTACAACCTTCCTGTTGATACTTCCACATTCTATGAATGTTGTTTTTGTTCCTCTCCATTTAGGCAAACAGGTAAGTGTGTTACAAGGCATCCTTCATAGTTAATATACAGTGTAAATGTATTCTGTACATGCTGTTTTGCAAGAGGTACAATTTCTAAGTGTGTGCTGGTACCTGATGCCTACACTGGTAGGAACTGAAAGTTTGTCAGACACATCACTCAGATGAGTGATGTGTCTGACAAGTTGTGGCACCACAGAGACTGAGTTAATTGGATCTAAAAGTTGGCATTTTGTATTTGTACTATTGTCACTCTAATTTAATGTGTATGTAATGGTGTGCCACACGTTTTTTTTTTTTTTTTTAAAACAATGTCATTCCCTTTCACCCGTCTTTTTCCTCTCTCTGTATGTTTATGTTGACTCCAATAGCCAGAGAATTGTGTATTTTTACGCACTTTGATGGCTTTCTTTCTAGACAGGTAAAGAAAAGATGTTGCCTTTAAAAGTAGTGAGAATGTTTTTGCACGGGGTGTTCATGTATTAATTTATGCAAGATATAGTGATCCAAAATGTAATTCACACTTAATTTTCACATGGTCCTGGGATGTTTTGTTTTCTTAACATATTTCATTTGATTGGTTTATTTTTCCTTGCATTTCACTTTTTTTCCAGCAATACCTTTTTCAATCATGGTGCACATTTTATGGTTACATTTTAGTTTTTCCTGATTTTTCAGTGTGTTGTACTGTGTGTTGCTTTCTAAAAAATGCAAGTATAACCAAGGCTACAGTGATTGTAGTCATTTACAGCAATTGGTCATTCTTTTTCTGCAGATATAGCAACCCACCCCTCATTGCAAAGCAAAGTACACAGTAAAACTGTAAAAATCATCTGATACTAATTTTGCCTTTTTCTCTTTTTCTCTCCATATACTACGAATTCCACCTATCTGCGGATGCAACCGGCCACAGATTAAAGTGGTTAATGCATTCCGTAGTTCCCTTTATGAAGGTCTCAAGAAACCAGAATCCAAAAGTTCCATCCATAACTTCATGTCCCATCCAGAGTTTGTCCCAATATCTGAAGAGGCGGTTACAGTCCCTGTAGTTGAGGAGAGCACTGCTGAAGCTGAGATTGAGACTCTCCCCAGTTTCTCTAAAGAAAGACAAAACTTCCTCTAACCACCTCTGTAGTTTTCTGGTCTGTTCCACTGCCACCAACACTCTAGTAATCCTGATCCCTATTCTACGTCTTGGACACCGCATTCAGAAAATCTCTCTAGTGGACTTTTGGACATTCTGCAGCAACCAACTGTCTGCGACACTTTCCTCTATGAAGCAGGCAAAGACCCCCCCTCCCCCAGAGTGTGTATACTGTAAGTACTGGTGGTTGCATTACACAGTGTACACTAAGAGGTGGGAATGTCATCTTGGGCTGCATCTTCCACCTCACCCAAACACCACACAAACTCCATTCCTGTCTTTATTTTATTTCTCGTATAATCTATTTATTTTGTTTTTGTTTTTACCTAAAACTTTTTTTCTACACATTTTTTTCTACCTAGTAAAATGTGTTTTTAGATTTTTGTATTCACGTATATACTATATGCATACATAAACCTAAATAATTACATGTGTATATGTATGTATGTGTATATATTGTGCATGCATATGTCTTTATATTTCACAGTAAACCATAATGCTAATTGGCAGGTATGTGCTATACAATTAGGTGCTGTTATTCAATAGTTCTGTCACTGAAACATTTATGTAATTTTATTTGTGTTAAGACAAGAATGAGTCTCTAGCTGTGCTACTCCTTCAAGTGAATAAGTCAGTCAGTAAGTATATAAATAAATGTCCATAACAGTTCAAAGTCAATGAGCACCAATCTGCAGCTTAAAGTTAAGGTAAGGTTCAAATAAATCCTCCAAAATACTAAGTCAGGATATAGACTAGTGAAAAATCCAGTATGAATTCATGTTTGTCATGGAGATTTATAGTCTATCACAAACACGTTGTCTGCTTGCAACAATTTATCTAGATGAATATAATATTAAATATTATTTATTCATGATAGAACTTACTCTTTCATGCCTTTTAATTTAGGGAGAAAGTAAAATGGCACATTTTACCTTGGAATAAAATTGTGCTAAAATATTTCTGTTCAGGGCCTGTAAATGATGTATTGCAATTTTTAATTCCTGATGTAAAGAATCCTTTTATTTAGAAAAAGAAATGACATAAGAACTGAATAAACACACACTATCACCACTATGAAACATACCATAAGAAGCCTAATGATATAGCACACCTGTGCATGGTTAAATGTAAATTTAAGTAATACTTACCAAGCATTCGTATGCAACAAATGATCTTTGTTCAGTCCTGTAACTCTTCTGTTAGCCAACAGCTGCATAAATACTCTGGTCTCCTGGTTTGATGAAAATGTTCCTGAATGATGTTTTCTTATGGTTACCAATACTGCAGCACTGCCATGTTTAAACCATGCTTTTTATCTACCTATTGTTCTGTGAAAACTACTACTACTGTACTATTTAGTCATTAGCCATATTTTCAAATTAATTTGTATCCCATTCACTTAGATTTCTTCTTTCTCATCTTCCAAGCCGGCCAAAACAAAAATTGTTTCACTGCCCTCAGATGGATCACTGTTGTTTTTCAGACAAAGCAAAATGTAATGATTGACTTCTCTAAGAACATGTTGAGAAAAGATTTTTGTCTTTTTATTTTTTATTTTTTTTGTGCAATTTTTGCGAAACCTCTTGGATTTCATATAAACAAATTAACCGTTTAAAAATGTTCTGTATTTTTATATTTAGTATTTTTAATAATATTCTCTCTCATATACACATACATACACACAAAGCTTAGGTCACATTTAATAAATGAGATAAATGAGGAATACCAAAAAAAAATAAATTTAGCATATTACCCTATGGTTTGAAACTGTTCTTGATGTTTACCCCATTTGACATGACACTGGGCAGATTTCTTGAATTAGCACCATCCAACAAGTATACTATGACTGCATAACTTGCAGTACTATATTAATCTTTATTTATGTTGCTATTGCACCAACTTCCTACTATAAAGTATATGTGCGATATATATTACTTTCATAGAAACGTTACTGATTTTCTTTTTCTGCAATACATTAGTGAGTAGTTATCAATGGAATATAAAGCAAGAAACAGAACTTCATCAATATGGAATACTTTTGAAGTATTTTTATATATATATATTCTATATTTTTCTGTTATGATTGAATTATCAGCAGGTATAATTTACTGAGTAAGAGGAATGGTGCTTCAGATTACTGTTTTTGTTACCTTGTTTAGCAAAAAAATCTTTGATGTTGCCAATTATTAAATATTCCTAGAAAATACATTTTAAATGAGAGAACACCAAGGCAGTTTTTCACTGATGTACTTTGAAAGTAAAGTGTTACTGCCATAAGAGGGTGTAAAGCACACAAGAATCCATTTGGTGATTACAGTTACAGGCGTTAGAGATGTTATTCAGTGGGCCATTTGAAACAGAAACTAGCTTATAGTTCTATGAAAGCCTTAGATACGCAAAACTTTTCAAAATGACTCTTGCACATCCAACTTACTGTAAATAATGAAAGCGATTGTGATTTGCAGGTAAATTGTGAGTAATCAAATGTCAGGGACCACCAGCAAAGCTTTAGGAATGTTCTGCCAAAGTGTTGTGTACAGTCAAAGCTTTCTTTTTCCATTTTCTCTAACAAATTGCTATATATACTAATATTACTTGTGCTCCCTTTATTGTTTGCATTGTTGAAGTGTTGTTGATATAATCTTGTTTAAAGGCCTCCTTTTTAAAGGTTTTCAATGCGCTGCTGTGATCTGTTTTGACTTGATTGCCCTTCAAATATCATTGTTTAAATAATTTCTTTATTTGTAATCCCCACTAGGTGGACAGTATAACAGGAGTTACTTTTCAGGAAAGATGCGCAACAGTCAAATAAGTAAACTATGGTGAAAGCAAGGTATTGTTTGGTCTGCTTAGATGCCCTTGACAGCTGTTACACTTTTTCGCACAGATAATAGTTCTCTCTATTGTATAAAAATGCTTAAAGGTGTTCTGCAATAACTATTGAATGATGGTTACATATAAGAGCTAAATTTCTGTTCAGAGCATGACTCTGCTGATCTTTTATTTTTTTTTAAATTTCCCAATTTTTATTGAATTTGGTGGCATACTGGGGAACAAGATGCAACGGCTGTAAATAATATCATAATTTAAAATCAAAAATCCGTTGTTTAATTCATATTTACTTAAAACAGGTTGGCATAATTTACATCCTGTTTAAAATATATTTTAACATAATGTTTCTTGTGGGGGAAAAAAAGGATAACTTAGCAGTCAGAACATTTTAGTGATTTATAAGAAATAATAAGCACTGGTGTTTGTTTAAATCTTATATCATTTGTGTGGCATGCATGATAAAAATTTGATGGGTCAAAGCAATATATACACCTGGTGCAATTGGTGTTTTAGTGTCCTGTGTTGCCTATACCATGCTATGTATATATTAAAAAAAACTTTTTTGGGGGGGAAAAAGAAAACTAGAAAGGACTAACTGGTTAATATACAATATATTTTGTGTGTTTGTGTGTGTGTGTGTATACACACACACATGTATATTAGGGGTGTAACCGTTCAGTATGTGTCACGGTTTTAGGACCATGGTAACAGTTCGGTTTCGGAATCTTTGTATTTATCTTTATCTTTATATTTATGAAGAAAATAAAAACACATCACCCTAATTAATTTAATTAAACAGTGAACTCTGTTTCAATATAACAACTCTTCATTCAGAAAAATGGCAGCATGACTAACTAGGCACAGTTTGTGTCTGTACTGTATAAAATTAAGGAGAGAAAAGCATTAAAATTATAAGTGCTTCTAAACTTTAATAATCTGTAAGTACTTTTTATTTGAAGAGAATTTATATGAAGCTAAATGTGTCACTGTTAAAAAGCAAACACAAGCAGTTGCAACACAGTAAGTGTAGATGGATAATCAATATTACTCCACAACCCAAGAGAGCGTGTGTTTTTGATATGGTACACCCACATAAAGAGGACAAAAAAAAAATATTGCTCCGAGTTGTTGAGTAATTATAATAAAGAAGATGACAGCTGTTTTAAAACAAAATACTGTATTAACAGGCTTAGTAATAGCAATGGCACAACAAGGAAACCAAGAGTTTACATGACACGATTACACGCTAACAAAATGCACACATTCCACAGCAAATATTACACAGTTAAGACATTTGCAATTAACACAAATACACACTTTAATATACATCATTTAAAAAGTAGTGCAGTTCTGTACAAAGTATGCAGGCTGCTGACCAACCCCACGGCATTACTTTGTGTCAGCCATTTGTCAACAATGGGTGAGATCATTGCTCATACAACGTTGTATTGCTGAAATGACATAGAATATGAATATACAGCTACCTTTAGCCAGGAGGAAGATGACCCCACTTTTTATTAGTATTTTTGGGGAAAAAAAAACGTCTTACATTTGCGACAATACATGTAGGAAAATGACAGGCATATAGTAATACCACGGTTAATGTGTGTGTATTGAACCGTCGGGGCGTACCAGACAGTTTAATAATATGATAATATACCGTGTACTGTTACTACCCAAATGTGTATACACACACACACACACACACACAACTCTAGAACAAATTGACACCACTCCATTGTTTTTTTTTTATTTATTTGCATTGTTAAATTCTCATAAAATTTTACACAGAAGCATACCCATAAATTGAGAAATGAGTGAAACTAAAAATGTTGCTTTGGTCTCTTAATTTTTTCCAGAGCTCTCTCTGTGTATGTGAATGTGTGTGTGCATGCGTGCGTGTGTAAATATACAGATACACACTCACTGTCTGTCTGTGTTAAATGTTTGCTATGGAGTGAGACGCAACAAAGAGATGTACACATGTACATAAGTACACTTTAGGTATAGTTTTATATAGGGATACCTTCTAACAAGGTCTGTTTTGAAGCTTTTAATTTTACATGGCAACTTGAAGATATGTTTTTTTGGAAGTTTTAGTGGGATTTAAATCTTTGTTTCAAAGATTTAATGCCAAATGTTGTCTGAGATATGATGACAACTGAAATGTCTACTAAATTTCTTAATTAAAGGAAAACCTGCAAAATGGATGGGCTCGTCCATCTTCTGAGATGCACACATTCATCTGATTAACAGGCAGGCTTTGTACAGCCTCCTCCTTGTAGACTGTGCATTCCAGACGCACAGACAGAGAGCTATTCCCTGCTCGGGAGAAACCCACACTGCCAAGATGCTGTATGGGAGTTGGCAGCTGCATCCAATTTTAAAAGAGCAAGTAAAGTTTAAAGCTTTCCTTTTAAAATGTTCTCTGTAGAGATGCTTGTTTTGTACATTTCTTTGCTAAAATTCCATTCCTTCTTCCTTAAACTCTTCTTAGAGCTGCTGTCAATTATCATTTTTTCTGGTTGCAGGGAACAGTGTTTGTATTCATTTATATTATTGTGTCTAAAATTAATTTTCATAGAAGTAGGCATCATAGTTCTGTAGTATATTTGCTTTCAAAACATTCCTTTTAAACAAAATCTAGTGATGGGTTACAGATTACGTATTTTACATACGATTATTTTATTACCCTTAACCTCTCAATAACATGTAGTTTGCATAGAAAGTATTTGCTAAGTTTCATAGACGGATTTTCAAAGCCAGATGCTTTACAAGTTACAGAATTGGATGTAGGCTGTAAATTAGTGGTTCTCAACCTTTTTTGCACTGCTACTCAGTTTTTACCATGCCAGCTCAGTCGTGGCCCTATATCAGGTATACTGTAGGTTTAAATTAACCTTATGATCAAGCACGCAGTGCACTCTGCAATTTATGCCAATCAATGCCTATCGCACAATTATGATTGGATGTGCTATGGAATTTTAAATTAAGCATCTGTGGTTTGGTTTCTTGGATTGGTTGAATGTTCACTAGTTTTGCTCTAACCATTTGCAGACCCAAGACCCATTTCTGAAGGTTAGTCCTAGGATTGGGACTGGGAAATCTGATCGTGGATCAGCATAGGATTTTGCTGGTTTTAAAATGCTTACTTTTCCAACTCTGCTTGCAACCCTTTCATAACTTGCCGAGACCCAAATTTTGGTTGTGACCCATGTGTTGAGAATCCCTGCTTTAAATAATTGTTCTAAAGTTGGTGTGAGTATAAGTCCGCTTGGCAAAGGTTATAACAGTTATATTACTTTCTATCATAACATTAAACCATAGTTATTTACAGATTTACTAAAATGCTTTAAATGATGTAAATAACCCTAACAAAAGATTTTTTGTGGATAAAAGATTATCCACACATTAAACTTATAAAGATACATTGTCCCTGACGTAGTTATTGCATGTATGAAAACCTTTGAAAAGTGCAAAATATCTCTATATGATATACAAAACTAGGAGAACACTTGTTTAATCTTTTTTTTTTTTAAAATATACATGAAGGTTTACAAAAAGCTGCCTTTCATATTGGTTCCTGGCCTAATCTGAAGTGACAGCTTATTTGTGACTATGATGAGTATTGATGTACACAATGAAACTTTCAAAAAGCTATTGTGCTTTCCTGTTTGTGTCCACTGTTTACAATCACTGCCAATGCAGAGTGATGCCATAGGTATGGAAAAATAAGTGGGGCATCCATGTGTATGATTCAAATTTTGTTTGAGTGCTTTAGCATTTTAAGACATTTGATTTACCTAGTGAAAAATAAGGATTGTTCCCTCCCTGTTAACATACAATATACAATTCTGTGTTTCTTTCCATGCCAGATGTATGTGATGATGTTGCTTGAACTGCCAGCTGTCTGATATGGCATAGACTGATCTAGGTGTTAAAAAATGCTGTTTGACCTATAAGTTATAGATTAAAGATCTTGAAAGGGAATATAATTAAGGTGCTTTAGTAATATATGTACCCGTATAAAGGGTAAATAAGCTATGTTAAGGATTGAACTTGACACTGGTAGCATTAGAACTGCCAGGATAAAACTGTCATCCTCAGATGTAGATATCTTAATAAAGAGAACATGTTAGTAACCAGTTAGTAATCAAACCCGTCTTAAATACTTCTCATTTAATTTTAATAGTCAGTGTGAGAAAAGACTATAAATCACAGTGATCGTGCAGTCTTCATCATTTGAAAAACAGTGGGAAGTGAATGAGTATGCCATTGAAGAAATTTTAATTTCACAATGAGTTTTTTTCTTTTGTAACCATTTTATTCTAATTTGAATATTCCAGTGACAAGCCAAGGGAAAATAGTTTTACAACATTGCATTTTCTAGTTGCTGGATATATAGGTAGCCCCCTAAATGTCAAATTTGATTGACAGAATTAATGCTTTTTAAAAATGTCTTTTAATTATTGACTACAATGCTCTTCCTATAGCTGGATATTGAACTATTTTTGAGTAAGCAGTAATTAGACATAGGCAGTTCTTAAAGCAGCATTTACAGTCAGTGTGTGTCTCAACTTACAAAAGTATACTCAAACTAAATGTTGTCCTTTTGTAAATGCAATTCATCACCATGCCAAAAGGTCTGTCCTGTTTGCTTTTAACTATGCAACAAATTGCTTTGATATGTAAAAAACATTTATGAATTGTTCTTTGTCTTTGTGTGCTTATCCTTCCTTCTCAGAATATGCTATCATTCCCATCATTATCTTATTTATACTCAAAAAAAAAACAAAAAAAGTATCATTTATGTGTGTGTATAACGAAAATTCACAAATTTGTTTTTTTCTCTATCTTTTGTAATGTATCATGTGGAATGCTTGTTCGTTATGTCCTGTCATTTAAATTTAAGCAGAAGAAAAAAAAGTGATAATCCAAGCAATGATGATAATTATATATAAATCTATATCAATCAATATTAATAAAGCCATTTGGATTTAATTTTTTCTAGGTGTCTCATTGTACTGGTGTTGTAGTAAATGCATATTACAGTGCTCAAAGAACACCAACAAAACATACAATGTAATATAGTAGTATATCATTATGTTTTTGATTGTTGGGGTTAGATGCAATGGTTCCCAAATCTCCGAAACAGGAACTCTCCTAGGATTTTCACATACTACAGTGTTAGATTAGAGAGGAGGGTGTGATAAGTTCTGTTGGCAAAGACCTTTGAAAAGCATTTCTCAATGCAAAATCTTCAAACCCTGAGGAAGAGTTCACTTCTGGGATGAAGTTTTCTTGATCAGGTGATTACCAAAATGGACTGGTTCCAGGAATGTGACAGCGAGTTGAGTTCACTCCAAAATTGCCTACAGAAGTTTACGTACATATCTCAACCCAACAAAACATGCTATTGAGTCAGCATGAATCATGGTGAATGCTTTCAGCACCATGTTGAACCCATCTCTCAAAGAGTCCAGGCTGTACTGAAGGCATAAGCAGGTCTTGTATGTCCATCCATTTTCCGTAACCACTTATCCCATTCAGGATCACAGGGGTCCAGACTCTATGGCCACAAGGCAGGGAACAAACCAGGATGGGGCATCAACCCAAAACAGGGCACACTCACGTATGCACACCTATGGGTTATTAGGTAACACAAATCAATCTTTGAATTTTTTTGGACTGTGGGAGAGAAACTGGAGTACCCAGAGGAAGCCCCACAATGACATGGGGAGATCATGCAAACTCCACACACACACACACAGAGCTATAGCAGAGACTTGAACCTTGGTCCCAGAGATGTGAGGCTACAGTGGTGTGTTAGTGTGTGTGTGCACTTGCATGCATGCATGTATGAAGAGGACAATAAACGGTCTGAAAACGGAATATTTTTCTTCTGGTGTACATATACATAGATACTAGGGCTGTCAAATGATTAAAATTTTTAATCAGAATTTTCAGTGGATTAATCAGGATTAATCACTATTTGCGACTACACCTGAATCCTAACCATTTTTTTTTTCTGAAATGCATACCAAAAGATAAATAACAGGACACAGATACATAATTTTCATATTATGTCTGTTTATTAACACAGCCAAATAATGGTGGTTTAAATCAAGCTGAAACATACTACACATCATAATATTTGTATTTGCAATGTCCCACCGCTTCCTCTTTGGCATTCCTCTTAACCAGGATGTACAATTTACAGTATTCAATTGAACAGAAAGCAATAAATGTAGTCAAATCATAACAGTGGCCTACCACATTTTTATCATGCACAATTTGAGTCATCTGTTGTGTTTTTGTGTGGAAAAAAATATTTTCAATAAAACTTTTGAATCAAACCAAAAGAACAATCTTTTACCTTTACCTCCATTCTTTAATCCAGTTGCTCAAGCAAGCCTAACTACTATAACATGTTGCACTGAAACTGGTCTTTTTGTTTGCACATCACCTTTCAAATCTACTGAGCTTTATCATCTTTCAGCCAGTTGCTGAGGCAAACTAACTTGTTCACATTTTCCGAAAGTAAAGCTGACCTTTTCTTGTTCACAATGTGACCTGCAACTGAGAAAAGTCGTTCACAGGGAACAGTGGTTGCAGGAGAGGCTAGATATTTGTGAGCTAGTGAGGTCAGCTTCTCATGGGCTCCTGAATGAGATGCCCACCACCTCAAGGGGCAGTCCTCCAATTTAATGGTGGGCTCTGCTCTGTACCTGTGTATGGCAGGTTGGACCTCTTCATCTTCTGGTTCTGAATCTGAGCACATTTGCAGAAGGCTGATTTTCTATCTGGGTGGCCCATCATCATGTGTCTGTGAAGACTTTCTGGGTGATTCTTGTTGCAGCATTCCTTCAAGTGTGGTCCACACCTCTTCCCTGTCTGTCTTGGGCAGGCATTTCAAGTCTTTGAAACGAGGATCCAATACTGTAGCAATCTGGAGCCATGCATTGTTGAGCTGTTCTTGACGGGATGCTAGGTCCTCCTTGAACTTGGTCTTGAATCTCACCACATATGCAGGGTCCTCATCACAGGCTTCCATCTTGAGACGCAAGTGGCAGAGAGAAGGTAGTACCACAGAACAGGAGACATAGGCCTCCCCACCCAGGAGCTCAGTTACATACCTACACACACACACACACACACAGACAGAGACAGTGTAATATTAGAACAGAGGTTAGCAACATATACATATTATTATTATTAACATTATTTTTTTACATACATACTGTCACACCCAACTCCGTCCAATCCTCGTGTGTGCCACGCCCACCTCGTTACCTCGTGTTAATCCCGAATTGTCATCACCTGTGTCCTGTTCCTTTTGATTTGTCTGGTGTATATTAGTCCGCGTCTCCCACTGTCTCCCAGATCCGTCATTGTATTGTGATGTTTCGTGATGCTAGTTGGTGTGTGTTCATTGTCTGCCCTGCTAGTCCTATTAAACCCCGTTTGCCCATATCACCGACTGTGCTCGCCTGTTTCCCCGCTCGCCTGTCAGCACGCAACGTGACACATACATGTTATTGATATTTAACTTGGTTTAATTTATTCCAGAAAATAATCAAGGCAATGTTATTTGATAGGCTACAGACTGATTTACCTGCATGACTCTAGAAGTGTCTCCAGCTTCTGCAGTTTATCCCACTCTGCTGCGGTCGGCAAAACGAGTTTGTGCTCCTGATTGTCCTGGGCTGCGATGACAGCCTCTTTATTGCTGCTCAAGCGCTTGACCATTTCCAGCGTCGAATTCCAACGTGTTGGAACATCCTGGATCAATGGCTCTTGCTTCTTTCCCAGGCTGACTTGTTGTGCTTGAAGCTCCGCAGCATTTTCTGGGCTGTGCTTAAAATGACCGACAACTTTGCGAGCCTTGACCAAAGTTTTCACAAAGCCGCTGTCAGCAAGACTCACGGTGACACTTCTCTGCAGCATGTGAGCGACACAGTTCATGTGTTCATAGCGTGTAAGTCGAATTGCGGCAACCATGTTGCGTGCACTGTCAGTCCCAATGGTTGTCGTTTTGCCCTCGATGTCCCACTTATGTGCAACAGACAGGAACTGTCCTTTACAAGCCTCCGCAAAATGACGCTCCTCAGTTTTTAATATAGTCAGCGCAAAAGACTTCAGTTCCCACGTGTCACTGATGTAATGTGCAGTTACACCGAGGTAATTGTTGTTACTCACTGATGTCCAATGGTCTCCTGTCAGGGCGATATAATTTACTTGAGCCAAGACCTCTTTCCTTTTTTCTTTTTCGTTTTCATAGAGCTCGTGGATTTTCGTCATAACTGTGGCTCTTGACGGTGGCTTATAGGATGAGTCTTGACACGCCACTTGCAAAACATCCATGAAGCCATGCTACAATGCTAATGGGTCTACAATCCTTTGCAATCCATTTTGCTATTGTGTCGGTCAAATTATCTGAGGTTGATTTTGTTAATGGCCTGCGAAAATCCAGCGTGGTCTGGCGCAAACCACTTGCTGAACTTGATGGCCCAGCAAACGCATGTTTGGCGTTTACATGGTACCTCAAGCTTGAACAGCTCCGGTGAAATTGAAACTCCTTGTTACAAATCTTGCAAAAAACCTTGTACTTGTTAACTGTACCATTATCATTCTTTTTATATTTGAATCCGTCCATAGGCCCACCTTGCTCCATCTCGCCTTTAGCTCCCCAACCACTTTCCTGACAAATTATTCGTCACACTGCGCATGCGTGAAATGCATTAAAAAAATTGACGTAATTAACAACAAAAAAATAATTAACGTCGTTAACGCGTTATTTTTGACAGCCCTAATAGATACATAAAGAATAAACATAATGGAGGTGCTAAGTCCCGTTTCCCTCGCCCGGACTAGGGTCACCGGGGCCCCACCCTGGAGCCAGGCCTGGGGGAGGGGCCCGTTGGCGAGCGCCTGTTGGCCGGGCCTTGGCCCGTGGGGCCCGGCCGGGCATAGCCCGAAAGAGGCAAGCGGGACTGTCCCCAGGTGGGCCTACCACCCGCAGGGGGAATGTCAGGGGTTCGGATTAGCACCTCCAAGTCCGAGACCATGGTTCTCAGCCGGAAACGGGTGGTTTGCCCTCTTCGGGTTGGGGAAGACGTACTGCCTCAAGTGGAGGAGTTTAAGTATCTCGGGGTCTTGTTCACGAGTGAGGGTAGGCGAGATCGGGAGCTGGATAGACGAATCGGATCGGCGTCTACAGTTTTGCAGGCGCTTAACCGGTCCGTCGTGGCTAAGAAAGAACTAAGCCAAAAAGCAAAACTTTCGATCTATTGGTCCATCTTTGTCCCTACCCTCACCTATGGTCATGAGCTATGGGTAATGACCGAAAGAATGAGATCGCGAATACAGGCGGCCGAAATGAGGTTTCTTCGCAGAGTGTCTGGGCTCTCCCTTAGGGATAGGGTGAGAAGTTCGGACATCCGGGAGGGCCTCAGAGTAGAACCGCTGCGTCTTCACGTCGAAAGGAGCCAGTTGAGGTTTTCCGTGCATGTCCTACAGGGAGGAGGCCCCGGGGCAGACCCAGGACTCGCTGGAGGGATTATATCTCTCGGCTGGCCTGGGAACGCCTCGGTGTCCCCCCCGAGGAGCTGGTGGAGGTAGCTGGGGAGAGGGAGGTCTGGGTGCCTCTCCTGAAGCTGCTGCCCCCGCGACCCGAACCCTGGACAAGCGGTAGATGATGGATGGATGGATGTTTGAAACAAAAGAATTATGGCAAAAAATAGTTCTATTATGAACAACAGGGTCTATTTTCCCATGCGCAGGAATCAATAAAGGATGTAGCCGCCCTTAACTTCAACTGACTGACACTGAGTGCATCCACTTGTTTCCTGGTGGATCATGAAATGTTCCATTTTGTACCAATACAGAACATGATTTGTCCTGTATTTTCAAACCGATTGTTCCATAAATACACTGTCGGGGGCCCCTAACATAACATATAATTTGCCTAATTGGTAACAATTCTACGCTCATTGGTTTAGATATGTCAGTTTTTAGTGACAGTATGTAGCAACTGGTTTGGAATAATACATCGCAGCCTATGCTGTAGCACATAAGTTTCTTTGGACTATGCACTTGATTGCATTATTATTTTATCAGCACTGCATTCTAAAGTCTAAGCTACAGTCTATACTTTAGAAACATATTTACACCATATCTATTGTCTATTGCATATTTGATTTAAGAGTAAAAGAAGAAAGTTGATGGCCAAAAAGTATATGAATTTGTTTGTGGCTAACTTTGAATATCGGCAAAGATTAATAATAATTGATACTAGGGATGAGCGAGTACAGCATTATCTGTATCTGTATCTGTACTCGGAATGGGCGGGGCCTAACCCGGAAGTGGGCGGGGTTTGACCTGGAAGTGGGTCGGGTTGTCTTTAAATGGGTGGGGCTTTAACCGGTATGTTATTTTAAGCATGCAATTGATATGGGTTGATCAGAAATTGTTATATTTATTGCTGATTAGAAAACTATTTACATGACAGCATCAGCATTGAGCTTCAGATCAGTGGTTTTGATCACGATAACAAACGAACTATATACAGAACAAGTTTTGCAACAATGAATACAACACATGCGGTTGCAATTATGAAGTAAAATGTAATGAACAAGAGTTTTCATCTCAACATAACTTTCTTTTTTTAACTTTTAATTTTTTTATGATCAGTGTGATTTCTTTTTTTTTGGTTCTTTTTTATTTTTTTTATTTCCACACCAGGTATGTGTGAGTGTGTGTGAGTGAGTGAGTAAGAGAGAGACAGAGAGAGAGAGAGAGAGAGTGTGTGTGTGTGTTTGTGTGTGTAGCTTAATTTGTAATATTAATTATACCACAACTACCTTTATTTTTTTTTTATAAAATACAGCAAGAAAGTGTCAGACACTCAGTGCGTGAAGTAAAAAAAAACTGGCTAGAGCCAGCTGACGGTTAAAAAAGAAAAAAAAAACTCCGACAGGCAGAGATGCGAGTCGCATTCTACAAACAAACCTGAAGCTAAAGAAACCCTAAACGTTAACGGGAAAAAACCCGCGATCCTGAGTGACTGAGGGAGCGACAGAGAGAGAGAGAGCGCTGTTCTCTTCTCTTCTCAGTGTTCTGTGTGTGAGTGAGCAGAGCGGGACACAGCAACACAATAAATCTGTATGTGTGTAGGGGAGGGGCGCTGTGACTAGTCTATCACAGAACGCAGACACAGTCAGCTACCCAATGAGAATTTTTATTCAATCCGAGCACAGATATTGACTTGTATTACTCGTATGATACTCGTACTCGTCAAAAGTGCTTTATCCGTACCGGATACTCGTTTCAGCCGAGTATCCGGCTCAACTTTAATTGATACTGTATTAATCCCCGTGGGGGAATTGTGTTTATGCCTCCCTCAACTTGCTCTTGGGAGTTGGGGTTTAAAGGCCTTGCTCAAGGACCTGCAGACGTGCTGAGGCTGGGTTTGAACCGGTGACCTTCTGATTACAGGCACAGCCCACTGAGCCACACGCCGCCCCCCAAGTTCTTTGCAGCCTTTGTCGATTTTCATAAAGCATTTCACTCAGTTGATCGTGTTGCCCTGTGGGACATCCTGAGACTTCGCGGGATGCCCCTGAAGTTACTGGACATCTGGGATTGCAGGTGTAGTGGATAAAGACCAAGATCCAAGCATTTAATGACTTCTTGGGCACAGCCATCAGTAGTGTGTCTTTCTGCGGGGAGAATGTCGACCTTGTTGAGAGATTTACCTACCTCAGCAGTGACATTCATGTCTCTGGTGACTCTACCTATGAACTCAGCAGATGGTTTGGAAGAGCATGGGGGTCATGAAGTCACTGAAATGGGGTGTGTGGCATTCCTGAAATCTTTGCAAGAGGATGAAGGTCCATGTCTTTAGAGTCCTGGTGCTCCTTGTCTTGCTGTATGGCTGTGAGACATGGACACTATCCAGTGAGCTGAGACAAAGAATGAACTCCTTTGGTACTGTGTCTCTTCTGAGAATCCTTGGGTACCGCTGGTTTGACTTTGTGTCGAATGAGCGGTTGCTAGAGGAGTCCCGAATGAGGCACATAACCTGCATTGTGAGGGAGTGTCAGTTACATGGCCATGTGGCGCGTTTCCCTGAGGGTGATCCGGCTCGCAGAATCCTCATTGCTGAGGACCCAAGTGGCTGGACCAGGTCAAGGGCAGATGGATGGTCATTTCCAGAGGGTGGGACTGGATCGTGTATCAGCCTGGGGGATCGTCAGCCGGGATCATGAGGAGTTTCACTGTGTGGTGGGTGTGGCAACGTGCTGCATCAGCGCATGCTCTCCAACTTAACCTGACCTGACCTGACCTTTATGCTCTGCTCCAGCAAAACACCAAAACTCAAATCAACTGGGAGCTTGCATTTTAGTTAAATTATACTTTTAGGTTCAACTCAAGTAAAACACCCACATTCTAATAAGTTATTCAAGAAGTCAATGAAGAAAAACAAGCATCTTGGTTTCAACCACCTGTTTCTATGTTACGGTTATTAATATAAAACATTTTCTCATCTTATTTTCAGTCAAAATTATCAAAAGACAAATGGTGACAATGAAGAAAACTGATAAAAACTAATTCATTTACATTTACAATAGTTCTGTGTGTAGCACGTTTATTTTACTCTGTTTATGGATATCGTCGCGACTGGTGTCCGTACATACAACCGCCAGACACTTTTCTACCTAAACAACCCGGTTAACGACATCCACGATGGGCTGCGGGAAAAGCTACGCGACCTCGGCTTGCTGCGTGTACCAGGCCTCAAAGCCTTGGCGTTCCCTGATGCCGGAGGAAGGAGAAGGGGACATCGGAAACGGTGCGCGAGGAAGCGGAAGCGCGGCAAGCAGGCGGGAATCTGTGCTAGGCTAAAAACAAACCCAAGCCGGCTGACTCTCCTGTCCATCATCTTATCCAACGTCTGCTCCCTGGACAATAAACTGGACTACATCCGACTCCAGCAGGCTTCACAGAGTGAGGTTAGAGACTGCTGTGTCTTTGTTTTCACGGAGACATGGCTCAGCGACAGAGTACCGGATGCCGCTATTCAGCTAGACGGGCTAGCCTCGTTTCGCGCCGACAGAAATGCGGCTCTGTGCGGTAAGACTCGCGGTGGCGGCTTGTGTGTTTACATCAACACGAAATGGTGCAAGAACTCTGTGCTAGTTTCTAGTTATTGCTCATCGCTGGTGGAGTTTGTGACTGTTAGATGCAGACCTTTTTATTTACCATGGGAATTCACCACTGTTTTCATTATTGGAGTGTACATTCCACCTAGCGCTAATGCTAAGGAAGCGCTATGGGAACTGCATACAAAGATCAGTGAACTGCAAAATACACACCCGGATGGACTGTTTATTGTTGCTGGAGATTTCAACCATGCAAATCTCAAGTCAGTGCTTCCTAGATTCCATCAATATGTGGACTTTGCAACAAAAGGGGAAAACACGCTGGATCTTGTTTACACAAACATCCCCGGCGCATATCGGGCAGAGCCCCACCCCCACCTCGGCTACTCAGACCACATCTCTGTTATGCTAATTCCAGCATACAGACCACTCGTCAGGCGTTCAAAACCGGTTCTGAAGCAGGTGAAAACCTGGCCAGCAGGAGCCATCTCTGCTCTTCAGGACTGTTTTGAGAACACTGACTGGAACATGTTTAGGGTGGCTGCAACTTACGGCGACTTCACCGACTTCGAGGAGTACACGTCATCAGTGACCAGCTACATCAACAAGTGCACCGATGACGTCACTGTCTCCAAGAGCATCATCTCAAGACCCAATCAGAAACCGTGGATTACTGCGGAAGTGCGTGCACTTCTGAGGACCCGAGACTCTGCCTTCAAAGCGGGAGACAAGGTGGCCCTTAGAAGAGCAAGGGCCAAACTTTCTCGGGCCATCAGAGAGGCGAAGCGCTGTATTAGGATAAATTCACAGACGATTACGTCACCCACGTGATATGGAATTAATCCTTTTACTATAATATTAAGTTATAATTATGAATTAATTCTGATCGCGTGTGGACTAATCATCCTGAAATTTGGATCAATCGTCCATGATTCACCCCAAATGTCACTACACTGCACGAACAAGTTATTTACCGATCCCCTGTAAAACCTAATTTTGCCGTAAATAACTTGGGCTCATAAAAGAAGCCAGGATGCTCATCTGGGCCATTAGATCGGCATGCAGGATGCTTATCTTGGTTTCGGGAGATAGGGTGGGGGGTCGGTATACAGCACCCTATATTGCCTTTAGGGGGGAACAGGGAGGCGTTGCGCAAAGATACCTGGCGCCAGGACGCCCATTGTATTGTATTATCGCAAGCAGAATCACTCGGACTAAAGGGGGAATTGGAGCACCATATATTGCCTGGGGGGAAGGGGTGAGCCTGGCCAGCTTACCCCCTGCCCACACGCAACTCTAAATTTAGTATAAAGGAAGGGGGAGAACCCAGTACTGACCGGAGTTCAGCCGTGGGATAGAGCGCTCATCGCCCGGTACTTTCTCGGAACTCACGTGTTGGTCTCCTGCCAGGACTGAAAGGGCTCCCCAGTCCATGAAGGTGGGTGATGATGGCACGTCCGAGTGTAAATAGCTTTGCAACTGCTTATGCTTTCCCTTAATTGTTGCGAGTAAATTATCGCCGCTTGTGATAATATTTTGTAACTTTTTATGTTTCCTTGCTTCTTGTATATGTAATTGCTTCTTTTCTATATATATTCATACCTTTGCACCTAATACTATTAGCTATAAGATGTATATTATTTGATATTCGTTGTAGTACGAGATATTTTGCATTGCCTTCAATATGATAGCTCAGTATTGGTGTTAATGTGAGATCATTTTGTATTACTTATTAAAGTGTATTTGAGTGAACCTAAGCGTGCCTGTTTGTTCCTTGGAGAGCCGCCCTATATCCCTCTCTCATCCATTTTAAGACAAGCGCGCACACGCCCAGAGAATCCACAACCACTTCATAGACAGTGACACACGGCGCATGTGGCAGGGCTTACAAGCCATCACTCACTACAGGACGACATCACCTACCTGTGACGGTGACGGCTCCCTCCCAGATGCACTGAACAACTTCTACGCTCGATTCGACAGGCAGAACGACGTGGCGGCAAGGAAGTCCACCCCTCCTCCGAACGACCAGGTGCTGTGTCTCACTACAGCTGATGTGAGGAATACTCTACGCAGAGTCAACCCACGTAAAGCTGCTGGACCAGACAACATCCCAGGCAGAGTGCTCAGAGAATGTGCAGAACAGCTGGCAGATGTTCTCACCGACATTTTCAACATCTCTCTGAGCAGTGCCGTTGTTCCCACATGCTTCAAGGCCACTACCATCGTCCCCGTTCCCAAGAAGTCTACTGTGTCCTGTCTCAATGACTACCGTCCCATTGCACTTACACCCATCATCATGAAGTGCTTCGAGCGGCTCATCATGAGACACATCAAGAGCCTGCTGCCCCCCTCACTGGACCCACTGCAATTTGCGTACTGTCCTAACCGCTCAACGGACGATGCCATCTCCACTACACTCCATCTTGCCCTTACACAGTTGGACAAGAAGGACACTTACGTTCGAATGCTGTACATAGATTTCAGCTCAGCATTCAACACTATCATCCCCCAACAACTGATCGGGAAGCTGAGCCTGTTGGGCCTGAACACCTCCCTCGGCAACTGGATCCTGGACTTTCTGTCCGGAAGGCCTCAGTCAGTACGGATCGGGAACTGCACCTCCAGCACCACCACACTGAGCACTAGGGCCCCACAAGGCTGTGTGCTCAGTCCCCTGCTGTTCACACTGCTGACTCATGACTGTGTAGCAACACACAGTTCGAATCACATCATTAAGTTCGCTGATGACACGACCGTGGTGGGTCTCATTAGCAAGAACGATGAGTCAGCGTACAGGGAGGAAGTGCAGAGGCTAACGGACTGGTGTAAAGACAACAACCTGTCTCTGAATGTTGACAAGACAAAGGAGATGGTTGTTGA
Organism: Paramormyrops kingsleyae; assembly: GCF_048594095.1. NCBI lineage: Eukaryota > Metazoa > Chordata > Actinopteri > Osteoglossiformes > Mormyridae > Paramormyrops > Paramormyrops kingsleyae. The sequence goes on from NW_027326020.1 coordinate 93,906, forward strand.
CTTTAGGAGGACACGAGGCGACCACTCTCCACTGAGCATCAATGGCTCCTCTGTGGAGATCGTCAAAAGCACCAAATTCCTGGGTGTCCACCTGGAGAAGGATCTCAGCTGGTCCCTCAACACCAGCTCCCTACACAAGAAAGCCCAACAGCGTCTCTTCTTTTTGAGAAGACTGAGGAAGGCCCAGCTTCCACCACCGATCCTGACCACCTTCTATAGAGGAACTATCGAGACCATCCTGAGCGGCAGCATCATGGTCTGGTTTGGGAATTGTGCTATATTGGACTGCAAGACCCTACAGCGGATAGTGAGGACAGCAGAGAAGATCATCGGGGTCTCTCTCCCCTCTATTGGAGACATCTACACCACACGCTGCATCCGCAAAGCCACCATCATTGTGGCTGATCGGACACACCCCTCTCACACACACTTCACACTCCTGCCATCTGGAAAAAGGTACCGAAGCATTCAGGCACACACATCCAGACTGTGTAACAGTTTTTTTCCACAAGCCATCCGTCTTCTCAACAAAAAGGGACTGGACTAATAAAGGCACACACACACACAAACATTATTACTCAGCTCACCTCATCTACCTCAAAACATTGAGACTGGACTGACTAATCAACACAAGCGCAAACACACTGACCTACACTACCAAACTATCGTACACACCAACCTGTAAATGCTCTTTAGCACAATATTCAATACTGGATTACTTTTTGCACTAATTCCTAAATTCTTGCTGCTACGTTAAGGAACGTCTACTGTTTCTCCACTACCTCAACTCATCACCTCAACACCATATTATTATGTTATGTTATGTCGTGTTTATCGCACTTTTGTTGTTGCTCTTGTTTGCACATTCGCACGTACACTTTATTCTATGTTGGAAAATTATGTTGTCAATCTGTCTTGTCTCTGCTAGCCAGCTAACTAGGCCTCTTAGCTAGTTTTAGTTTTTCTGTTAATTTATGTTGTAAATTTATGTTGCATGTAGCACCTTGGTCCTGGAGGAACGTTGTTTCGTTTCACTGTGTACTACCTGTATATGGTTCAATAAAGCCTACTGACTGACAATATAATGCACTGCATCCACAAAGCAGTATTTCCTTGGTTCCCATGTCCGAAATTGTCAAATAAGAGCAGTGAAAAGTGACATTCTTTACATTTGGCTTATCTGGCTATTGCATCCAAATTTCAGTCAGTATACAGTTGCTTCCATAATCCGTACTTTCAGAATTGAGAACAGGTAAAGCACTTTAACTTTATGAGAATTAGCAGACTTACATTGCATAATTACAGGGGAAGTTCATATTACAACAATAAACTACACATAAATTATTCTGTACTTAGATCTCAAACCATGTTTTTTGTACACTGGATACAATATTAATGTTCATTGTGTTTGTTTTATCAACTGTCTGTATTTTTGGGGGTCAATAAAGCTCTATTTTCTTTAGTAAAACTCCTGTGTTTGTGCTGCCTTGGTGTTTGGTCCCTCACACTCTTAATGGCCAGAAATTCCAAATCCTACTGGGAGCGCTCTCAGTATATGCTGGGTCTGATCTAGGGGCTCCACCCAGTATAACATGTCCAGAACACTCCCTTAGGAGTCAACTAGATGCCATCACTGTATGAAATTATAACTGATCATTTACATTACATTTACATTTACAGCATTTGGCAGACGCCCTTAGCCAGAGCGACTTACATAAGTGCTTTAAGACTCCACAATGAATTTTTCCGGATACTAGCTCAGTAAAAACCAAGGCTATGAATACCATCGATTTAAGTAATGCAATTTTAATGCCAGAAGTGCTAATTCAGGTATTTCTGGAAAAGGTGTGTTTTAAGTCATCTTTTGAAGACATTCAGAGACTCAGCTGTTCGGACATCTAGGGGGAGTTCATTCCACCAACTTGGTGCCAGAACAGAGAAGAGTCGGGAGGTGTGTCTTCCTTGTGCCTTGAGGGGTGGTGGGACCAGTCGAGCAGTGCTGGAGGATCGGAGAGATCGTGGTGCAGTGCGGGGTGTGATGAGGTCTTTTAGGTAGGATGGAGCCAGATCATTTTTGGCTTTGTATGCGAGCATCAGTGTTTTGAATCTGATGCGGGCAGCCACAGGAAGCCAGTGTAGGGAGCGCAGCAAAGGAGTGGTGTGGGTGAACTTGGGAAGGTTGAAAACAAGTCGAGCAGCTGCATTCTGAAGCAGTTGGAGGGGACGAATGATGCTCAGTGGTAAACCCGCTAGGAGCGAGTTGCAGTAGTCAAGGCGGGAGATGACGAGGGACTGAACGAGTATCTGGGTAGCCTGTGTGGAAAGAAATGGACGTATCCTTCTGATATTAAAACAGGAGAAACCGACAAGAGCGGGAACGTTGGCGATATGAGAGGAAAAGGATAGACGATTGTCCATGGTAACCCCAAGGTTGCGAGCAGAAACCGAAGGACGGATCAGGGAGTTGTTGAGGGAGATCGCAAGGTCCAGGAGGGGGGATGAGTCAGCAGGGATGTACAGCAGTTCCGTTTTACTAGGGTTGAGTTTCAGTTGGTGAGCGGTCATCCAAGATGAGATATCAGCTAGACATGCAGATATCTTAGTGGAGACATGAGTGTCTGAAGGAGGGAACGAGAGGATGAGTTGAGTGTCATCTGCATAGCAGTGGTATGAGAAGCCATGAGAGGATATGACCTCACCAAGAGATTTGGTATAGAGGGAGAACAGGAGTGGGCCAAGAACTGAGCCCTGAGGGACGCCAGTGAAGAGACTACGTGGGGTAGATGTGAGTCCTTTCCATGTCACTTTGTATGATCGGCCTTCGAGGTAGGATGCAAGCCATTGCCAAGCCAAACCACCAATGCCAAGACTCCTAAGGATGGATAGGAGAGTCTTGTGGTTAACCGTGTCAAATGCTGCTGATAGGTCAAGAAGGATGAGGACAGATGACAGCTTAGCTGACCTAGCAGCATGCAGCTTCTCAGTTACTGCTAAGAGGGCAGTCTCTGTGGAGTGAGCTGCTTTGAAGCCAGACTGATTAGGATCCTGGAGGTTGTTCTGAGAGAGGTAAAGAGAGAGCTGGTTGTAGACTGTGCGTTCGAGGATTTTTGAAAGGAAGGAAAGAAGAGATACTGGTCGGTAGTTGCAAGTGTCCGAGGGATTTAGAGTGGGTTTTTTCAAGATGGGAATGACCCTGGCTATTTTGAATGCTGTTGGTACATGACCGGAAGTTATGGAGCCATTAATGATAGTGGTGATGAAGGGGAGAAGGTCCAGAGAGATTGTCTGGAGCAATGTGGAAGGGATTGGATCCAGTGGGCAGGTGGTAGGGTTGGAAGATGATGACTTTCATGATCTCATCAACTGTAAGACTGGTAAACTGGGTCAGTAAGGGGGAAGGGAAATCCTGGGTGTGTAGTGTAGTGGATGGGGAGGGAGAGAATGTCTGGCAGATTTCCCCAATCCTTTCGTAAAAGAAGGTGGCAAAGTCTTCAGCAGTCAAGCAGGATGGAGCAGGAGGAGTTGGAGGGTTGAGTAGTGATGAAAAGATATTATGGAGTTTACGGGGATCATGTGAGGATAGCTCAAGTTTTTCCTTATAAAAGGCAGTTTTAGCTGCAGTCACATCCGAAGAGAATTTGGATAGAAGAGTACGGTAGGAAGACAGATCTGCATCAAGTTTAGATTTCTTCCATGTCCTCTCTGCTACCCGCAATTCCCTTCGGTTGCTGCGCAATGCAGCTGAAAGCCAAGGAGCAGGGCGATTTTTCTTGGGGTTAAGAGACAGTGGGCAGAGGTGATCAATGGATGAGGAAAGTGAGGAGAGAAGAGTATCAGTTGCAGGTTCCAGTGCAAGGGAGGAAAAGGAGTTAAGGTCAGGAAGATAGGACAGGGTGCAGGAAGCAACAGATGAAGGGGAGACAGAGTGGAGGTTTGGTCTAGTGGGTGAGAAATGTTGAAAGCCAGGATTGGGTAAGACAGGAAGGGTGATGGTAAAGGATACTAAGTGGTGATCAGAAATGTGAAGAGGAGTAATGGTGATGTCGGTGGCTGGAGAGGGGCGGCTGAAAACCAGGTCGAGAACATTACCTCCTTTGTGTGTTGGAGAGCAGTTGTTGGATGTCAGAGAAAAGGAATAGAGAAAAGGGAGGAGACCAGAAGAAAGGAGCTTGTCATGGGGGAGATTGAAGTCACCAAGGAGAATGAGAGAGGAGCTGTCAGTGGGGAAGAGACTGAGGAGAGTATCCAGCTCCTCTAGAAAGTGGCCTAGGGGGCCAGGAGGGCGGTAGACAACAATGATAAGAATATTGAATGGAGAGGAAACTGCAACTCCATGGAATTCAAAGGATGAAATGTTGAGCTGGGGGAGAGAGAGGGGTGTGAAGCACCAGTTCCGAGGTAGTAACAGACCTGTGCCACCGCCCCTGCCAGTCTGGCGTGGAGAGTGAGAGAAAGCATAAGCAGAGGAGAGAGCAGCTGGTGTAGCCGAGTTCTCTGGGGATATCCAGGTCTCAGTTAGAGCCAGAAAGTCAAAAGAATGGTGGGAAGCAAAGGCGGAAATGAAATCAGCCTTCTTTACAGCAGACTGGCAATTCCAGAGACCGCCCAACACCCGACGTTGGGACTGGGATGACAGGGGAGGGTAGATAAGATTACTGGATGTGCGGCGCCTGGATGTTGGATGGGATCTTCTAGATCTAAGAGATAGGTGGACTGGGATAGGTCTGAGGCACATGTCTGCAGTGATGGTGTGAGTTCGCAAAATTGAGAATAGAATAGAAAAGGATAGAATGAGTAGTAACAGATTAACTGCGTTTGTCTCTAACCGCCACAGACACGTGTGTCTGTGGCGGACTCACCTTCAATATAACTCAGTTAGCCCCACCCCTAATTTACACCTTCAGCGAGACCGAAACTACACTTGATTGGCTACCTGAAACTACTGATTAACAGAAACTAGCAGACACTACAACAGTTTCAACTGAGTCCAAGACAGAAAGTAAACAAAGACAGAGTCCTACCTTACTAGCAGAGAAGAAATCCAAATCAGAGCTTGAAGCACACTATTCACAGATATTCTTTTTTTTAATCGAGATTAAACACAATTGACTTGTTTCCACCAAATCACCACACCAACCATGCTGCTCTTGACACTTGAGGCTGGAGTGCACCTTAGTCAAGATGCCACTCCTCTGCAGGGTACACATACGCTCATAAACACAAACACATTAAAAGCAATTTTCTTAAATGTGGTTTTTGTACTGTCAGAGAAACCCAATAAGCACAACACACAGACAGCAGGAATGATTCATCAAATACAGGTAATAAAAGTGAATTTGTGACAATTTAAGCAAGCAGCATAGGGTTGGAGTACACCCTGGACAAGATGTCTCACGTCTAAAACATAAACATCTGTATTTATTCTATACATGAACCACATTGACAACTGTAAGTAACAAATAATTTACAATTAACCAGCTGTATTGTAATCTCATGGAAACATATATTTATTTCTAATGGAATAGTTAAATGTGAATATTTACAACACAAAAAAACAGAAAAAAGCCAAATTTGACATCATTTCACATAAAACTCAAAATGGGCTGGACAAAATTATTGGCACCTTTTCAAAATTGCGGGTAAATCGTTTTATTTCAATCATATGATGCTCGTTTGAACTCACCTCTGGCAAGAAACAGGTGCTGGCAATATAGCAATCACACATGAAGCCAGTTAAAATGGAGAAAAGTTGACTCAACCTTTCTGTTGTGTGTGTGCCACACTAAGCATGGACAACAGAAAGAAGAGCAGAGAATTGTCTGAAGACTTGAGAACAAAAATTCTGGAAAAATACATCAACAATCTCAAGACTACAAGTCCATCTCCAGAGATCGTCATGTTCCTTTGTCCACTATGTGCAACATAATCAAGAAGTTCACAACATACGTCTTGTGGACAGATGAGATCAAGGTAGAGCTTTTTGGTAAAGCTCATCATTCTACTGTTTACAGAAAGCGGAATGAGGTCTACAAAGAAAAGACCACAGTACCTACAGTCAAACATGGTGGAGGTTCTAAGATGTTTTGGGGATGTTTTGCTACCTCTGGCACTGGATGCCTTGACTGTGTGCAAGGCATCATGAAATCTGAAGACTACCAAAAGATTTTGGGGCGCAATGTAGGGCCCAGTGTCAGAAAGCTGGGTCTGCGTCAGAGGTCATGGGTGTTACAGCAGGACAAAAACCCCAAACATACCTCTAAAAGCACCCAGAAATGGTTGAAGACAAAGTGCTGGAGAGTTCTGAAGTGGCCAACAATGAGTCCAGATCTAAATCCGATTGAACACTTATGGAGAGATCTCAAAATTGCTGTTGGGAGAAGGCACCCTTCAAATCTGAGAGACCTTGAGCAGTTTGCAAAAGAAGAGTCGTCGAAAGTTCCAGTTGAGACGTGTAACAAGCTTGTTGATGGTTATAGGAAGCAAATGATTTCAGTTATTCTTTCCAAAGGGCGTGCAACTAAATATTAAGTTGAGGGTGCCAATAATTTTGTCTGGCCCAGTTTTTGAGTTTTGTGTAAAATTATTTGTGTATTAATTATGTTTTCCCGTTTTTTTTTGCGTCGTTCCAATGCACATAAAGGAAGTAAACGTGTATACAAAAATACTTGTAATTGGAGCAATTTTCTGGGAGAAATGGTGCGTTTTCTGGAAAAATTCCAGGGGTGCCAATAATTTCGGCCAGGACTGCATAAGGACTGAATTGGTGAGCAAATCTATCCTTTTCAGTCTGTAAAATCAGCCCCCATTACGTATTAGTAATATAATGTAATTAGTACTCCTCTTAGTAAGAATTACTAATGGAGACCATGTACTGTATTCCAATGTAAATATATAAAACTAAATTCATTTACTGTACCTTTCCACATTTGCAATTTTTATTATTGCAACTGAAACCATATAAAACATCCTGTTTACTACCATTACTGTTTAATTTTTATCATTAGTATTCTTAAAAAAATAATTTTATTTATTTTGCAACCCTGCATCAAAAGTTGCAAAACTTGCTAACCACAAGGATAGCAGGGCAGTAAAAATAATTCAATAACAATCAAATGACTGTATTACATCATTGCTGTAATAACCAAACAAAATGACAGCAACAGAAGAAGAAAAGGTCATGTCATGCATGAACATCACAAACACCTCCCAGTAGGCCCCCATGGCTGTGCTATGTTAAATGGATGCCATCTTGCAGAACAGGGTGTCAAAACAAACCACTTGCTGGTGGAGATCCCTAACAACTACAAAGACATGCCTCATGAGTGGTAAACAATCTATTATATAACCTCAGTAACTGAAAGAATTAAAATTCAATCCCTGTCTTCTTGTTATCTGACTCATTCAGTGATACAGTAATACAACAGATTAAATTATTGACACAGTAATTACATTATTTTTAAACTATTATGATAATTCTAATACAGATTTACATAGCACAAATTGAAAGTGGTATGGACAGATAAATGAAAAGAGCAGATTAAAGTTTTCAGTGCAGATGTCAGTTGGAGAGGGACAAGATGGCAGAAGGAGAGCTGGAATAGTAGGTAGCAGAGTTAAAATGATATAGTAGCAATAAAAGGAGATGCATGGGGTTAATGAAACTGCAGAATGGCATCCTGTCATTTGCCATCCCACCCCCCAAAATATTGTGAATTATATAACAAAAGGTTAATGGTTGCTGTTTATTTGATTCCCACCCAAGTCTGTGGCCTCTTAGTTTTCATGTTTCATTATTATACCAATTGACAGTAGAACAGCAATTACAACCAAACTAGTATTCAGTTCCTAGTATTTCATTCTGACCACCAATGCTGTGATAATCAATTTAATTTTCACAACAAAGTTATTAGCATCATTGGCGGAGCGGGGGGGTGGCTTACTGGGCTTAAGCCCGGGTTGTTGTTTCAGAAGCCCAGGGTCTTTTGGAGTGTAATTTGTTTCATAATTAGATGCCTGACTGACAACTGTATAAAACAAAAACTACACACAATATTCGAAGCACATAGCGCACAGTCGTAAATTCCCCCTAATTTTGGTATGATCCGAGCTCAGGCACTAGGCGACTGAGCACAGCACTTACGCATGTGAGCGAGGGGGGAGAAGCTGCTGCCTGCGAGTTTGCTGTAGGAGAAGTGCAGACAGGCAGACAGAGGAGAGCTTAAGTTTGACCAGGTACCAAAGCAAATCATTCGTACTGTACAAATAATGTAAATATGACGGTGTATCACAAAAGATTGATATCAAACTGATCACTTGACCCATATTACGTTACTTGCTGTTCGAGTGAATCAACAAATGGAGTCTTTGCTTACATGTGTGTTTATTTCATATTTTCAGTTGTTACCCTCCACGGCTAAATAAAGCACTCTAAATTGGTTTCAGTTATGTACTGATGTACACAACAATGGACATAAGGGGCTTCTTTCAAAGAAAAAACTCAGGTAAATGTTATTTTATATATTATGCTTTGTATGTTATTCAATATATTTCTATGCAAAACAAGAGGAATTTCAATACACAGCAGTATATTCACAGTTGAAATCAGATATTTACAACATACACTTTAGGGAAAAAACATTTTTTTTTACTGTTAATCATCAAACTGTTTTGTTTTAGATAAATAAATATTGAAATATCTTTTGAATTAGTTAAATGTCAGAATAGAGAGAGAGAGAGATGTCTATTTTCTATCACTTTCATCAAATTTAGGAGTATATATACACTACGTTTATTGTGTCTTTAATTAATAAGAAAACTCCAGACGATTCCATTCTGAGCTTAAGAAGCTTCTGATAGGTTAGTAGAGTCACAGCCTAATAAATCTTCAACTTCACAGCATGTTTTTCAGTCATTTCTAACCGCCCCCCCGCCCCAATTCCACATGCATACTACCCTTTGGGGCTAAGCCCCGGGTGTATAAAATGTCTGGCTCCGCCTCTGATTAGCATATTAGCAAACCTATAAATGACAAAAAAAGGAAAAAAAATACTTGTTTGAAATACCACATAGATTCAACTACACTGTGTCACCAAAAGGGTGTGATTTTTTTTTACACTTTTACTCATGAACGATGTTCAATTTACCATTTTCAATATATAAGAACACAGTGTTGAGTTGTAACATTTTCCCATGGTCTAATATACAGCTAAGTACTAATATACAGTTCAGTTCTAATGAAACATACAAAAACACTTTAAAGTGTTTTAAATTGTTTTATGATAGGCCTGTTTTATATATTTGCCCACCAAAAAAAATAAAATAAATAAACACATCGAGAAAGCGGCCTTAAATTTCATAAGTCCATCGTGTAGATCCGAGACCGTGACACAGACACGTTGCTGAGAGTGAGTTTCTGCCCAATCACCGCCAGGCATTTCAAAAATGACCCGGAAGATTTTATCTACCATCTTGAATACTAATGTTCGAGCGCCGTTTTTCCTAGGCAGACTCGAACTACGCATGACATTTATAGTTAGGTGGTTGTTCCTGTACCTCTAATCATTTGCATAAATTTAAACAGTTTCCAGACGGATTGGTGTTACAATGTAGTAGAAATGCGATTTTAATCATGTAAGTCACTGTCTTAAAGATCAGACGGCTTAGTACGCTGAAATTACTATTATTTTTTCAAGTTCTCATGTCTGTAACTATATAGCAGCGAACTAGGATATCAGTTATTTTAGCAAATGAAATGAACGTTTATTGAAAAATTCTGTATGCTAAAGTAATATACTCAAACGTATACAATAATATGAACGTTGTTTTATTGTTGTTTTGTGTGATGTTCCACGAATGTTACCTCTGCAGCGCCCTTCCAAAGGGCAATAGAGGTGGAAAATAAGGGCGATTTACGTTGACTAAATCACGTCACTTATAGCAACGGAATGGTCCTCGTACAATGAATACATTTTTTGGTTTGTTATTTAACTTTATAATGCATATGTGTGAATTGCATAAGGTGCAAAATTTGTGTAACATTGTATACTACGTTCGTTACGTCTAAAGCAGGGGTGGCCAATCTTATCCAGAAAGGGCCGTTGTCTATGCAGGTATTGCCTGCTGGTCCCTAATTAGATTACTAATTAGAGAATTGATTGGCTAAAGAGTCCTCACGCATAGGCTTGAACAGCTGACCTAAAGGCTATCCCAAAAACCTGCATACACAGACTCTTTGTGGATAAGCTTGGCCACCCCTGCTATAAAGTGTTGCAATGATGACATCCGTCTTACCAGTATTGAGCAGCGCGGAAATAGTTGAAATTGATATAGAAACTTTTTGTTTCGCTGTAAGTGGTCGCACCATTTGTATATCGTATGGTATAAAATAACGATAAGTACAAGCCGACTGGTTAGCTTATTTATTTATTTGTTAATTAAACCATCAGTCAACGTGGCGTAAGATACAGCTCGAATCACGAATTACACCCATTACAGACTGGTAGCAGTATGCTGCTAAAGGTACGTAACTACCTGATACTCAGTTGTTCATAAAAACACAAAATTGGTATTTAATAACTTTAGTTTCTCGTAGTTTGTGTTTAGAAACTGAAACCATAATATTTCATAATAATCACGTTTTAGACATGATTGTCAAGTTGCCATTTCAAGTGCAGTTAATCTACTGGTTACAGTGGTACCCTTTTTTGAATTCGATAAATGGTTATAGCTACAATGATACCTATTTAACCATTTTTTCCCCCTTTTTATGTATTTTCCAGAGCTATCTCACTGCCCAATATGACCACACTATCAAACGCATCCCAGTATCCAGGATCAAGTTTGACATGCAGGCTACTACCAGGAGATGGGACACAGGTAAAAAAAGAAAAAAAAAAAAAAAAAGTAATTTTGCATTGTCATTAAGTGTAATTTTCCTGAGCATACTCTACTGAGTATTAATTGTGACTGCTGTTTTTTGTGTTTGGTGCTGTTAAAAGCAACACTAGCTCAGTAGTTTGAAATCTAACACGTAGTATATGTAAAAAAGCCAATCATAATAATTTGAGTCATAAATTTGGCCGGTCACGTCTAATAAGAGACGTGGGCTCATATCGATTATAGGTACTGGAGTCGAGAGTACCATCAAAACTGTGAAGACCAGATCATTGAGTGTATTTGCCACTAAATTTTCCCCAGACCTGGAAGCAGAGACGCTTGCCTTGTATCTTATAGGTAAACTTAACAAGGAGGTCACCTGCCAGAAAATCGACAATGTACGCAGCAGGGTTGGCTCTTTTAAAGGGACTGCTGAATGTAATGACGTTGGTGAAATGTACACTCCTGACCTCTGGCCTGAAGGGGCTCTGGTCTGGTGTTATTATGAACCACGTAAGGCCAGTACTGTTGGATTGAATACTGTGCCTCCCATAAGGGAGGTAAATGTTCCCTCTGGTGCTAATGTATTGGTTTAATAATGTCAATTAGGGTACTGTCTTACAACTGCCGTGGCCTGCATTTAGGGCAGAGTGCAAGGGATAAAGCTCGGTGTTCTGTTGTGGACAATTTGCTGACAGAATGTGACATCTTATGTTTGCAAGACACATTTTTAGCTAAACAAGACTTAGAAAAATTTTACTGTTTTGATCAAAACTTCCTGGGTGTGGGGGAGTCAAAGATTGATCTTAGTGAGACGATAGAGGTAGAATTCTAGGAGGGGTAGCTGTGCTCTGGGATAAAAAGCTTGATGGTGTGATAAAGCCGATTAGGCTCGATGTAGATTGGTGTATTGGTATACAATATACTCATGAATATAATAATTTTGTCATTCTAAATGTATATATGCCATATGAGTCTCGTGAAAATGAGGATGAATATCTCAATAAGCTGGCTTTTATTAATGCTTTTTTACAAGACAATAGCACCTGCAGTGTATATGTGGTGGGGGACATGAATGCTGATATTACAGATAGAAACTCTCAGTTTGCTAGTCATTTGATCAACTTTTGTAGAGAGAATTTTATTCTTTCAAGTAAAGTGTTGCTGCCCTCAGACAGTTAGACATACAGTTACGTGCAAAATAATAGCAGTCTAACATTACTAATGTGTTTAAGTACTGATTTTGGCCGAAATTATGATACAACATGGGAACAAAAAATGACTAGGTGTAGCAGAGTAATGGCCAACCAGCAGACTTAACAGACATGACATGCATGCTGCTAATTGGGGGTAATTGACTCATTTAATGAAAGGGGTGTGTTCAAATTAATAGCAGTGTGGAGTTAGGGGGGTCATTCAATCTGTGAAGAAATGGGTGTCAATTATGGCCCTTATTTAATGAAGGAAGGCAGCAGATGTTGTACCTGCTGGTTTTAGCCCTTGCGTAAAATTGGTCGTTCCAGACATTGCACTGATGGAGAAAGAACTTTGATCAAAAAGTTGATTGGAGAGGGTAAACGTACAAAGAAGTGCAGAAAATAATTGGCTGCTCAGCTAAAAAGATCTCAAATGCTTTGAAATGGGGAAAGAGAACCCGAAACACGTGGTAGAAAAAGGAATACTACCTAGATCATAGAATAATAAGAATGGCAAAGAAGCATCCAATGATCAGCTCCAGAGAGATCAAAGAAGATCTCCATTTACCTGTGAGTACTTCAACAATCAGAGTGAGTGACCTAAAAAATTCTGTTTTTGATGCAAAACCCAAGAATGCCAAAGATCTGTGGAATGTAGTCCAGTCAGCTTGGGCTGCAATTTCTGTTTGCAGGTGTCAAATGTTAGTTGACTCCATGCCACACAGATGTAAAGCAGTGATCAGAAATAATGGTTATACAACTAAATATTAGTTCAGTGCTTAAAGGAAAAGCTAAATCTTCATTTCATTTTCAGTTTATACTGTCAATATACTGTTTGTAAGTTATTTTATAAGTTGTAAATGAAAATGCAGACACTGCTATTTTTTTGAACAACCTAATATTCTTTTTCTTCATTTTCAGTAAAAAAAGAAGAAAAAAATGTTCATGTTTTCATTTGGAACAAGCCTTTGTATATATGGAAATAAATGCTATTAGGAACATGGAACTTTTCCTCTGTTTTAACCCCCTGGGTTCGGCGGTCCCACCGGCGGGATCTGACAAAAATTTCGCAAAACCGTCTAAATAACTCAGAGTTTTTGTCATATACACATTTTAAAAATACTCTCAGAAACCTTGGACGGTCTACTTTTCAAATATATATAGGTAGAGACTAGGGGTGGAGCCGAACCCGAATACGGTATTCGGAAAGGCACAAATAATGTGTTTTTTACGAATACTTATTTCGAACAAATACTTTAAAAAATATTTGTATTCGGGAACAAGAAAAACTTTATATCAAAAAGCTGCGTTTCCTCTTGAGACCGCAGTGCATGCCCGGATGAGTGAGTGAGTGAGTGAGTGAGTTCAGGAGTCGGGGGGGGGGGGGAGTAAAAGAGGTGACTGACACAGGCTGCTCCACACAGCAACAGAGAAGGCTCGGCTGAGCGAAAAAAGACTTAACTGTATCACTGTTTTTGTTGAATAGATTTTTGTACCTTAACTGGGTTCCGGAGGCAGTTTATAACTTTCGGGAAGCGGAGTTTGATCGGGAGATTATTCCATTACGCTGCATTATTGACGTCTGCAGTCAGGTGCTCTCATGTTCGCTCTATTTACGTAGCTCTGTTAGCTCGGTAATTTAGACAATAGGCTGTTGACAGAGTAACGTTAACGTTTGGTTAAAAAGGTTAAAACAATGCTTGTGTAGTTGTGTCGAATTGGATGCACTTGTAGGAGTTATATGGTACGTTTAAGTTACTCTGTCTACTGCATATCCATAATTATTATAATGGATATAATTAAAGAATACTTACACTATAACGTAAATTAGAAGTGCAACGCAAAAAAACTGGATTTTTACGCCTATTTTGAATTTTACTCGAATACGAATACAAATACAAATACTTTTCCCCCCTCAACAAATACAAATACAGATACAAATACCGGCTGCTTTGCACACCCCTAGTAGAGACTAAATATATTTTTACAGCTTCGTGATACGAATTGAAAGAACAAGAGTGACTGACTTAAGCGTCTGCGTCTCGAAGCGGCTCTGATCGCCCACCCACTTGCAAATCGCGCTATTCGCATGATAATAACATGATAATCCGACAGTTAGTATTGGGTAAAGAAATATGTGAATACGCCCATTGTGACCGAAATAAACAAGAGCACATGTCTGGGTAGTGTTTACACTGATCGGCTACAATATAGCACACGGATACGTCTCTGCCGCTGAAGCCAGTGTTGGCACTTTCAGCAGCGAAGCTCATACCTGCATTCATGTCTCAGTGGGCTAAGCCCATGTGCCTGCAATCACGTGGTCGCCGATTCAAACGCAGCGTATTTAGAACGTGAATAGCGATCTTCCGCTGAGAGCGGTCCTAAACGCTCGCGATACAAGTAAAACAAAGAAAGGTGACACGATTTGCTTTTTTGCCTATTTAACCTAATTTTAAAAACTTTAATACTTCTGACAATGGAAGTTTTGAAAAGAAGACAGATAACGGATTTAGTCGGTGTTTTTTTCATGATTTTACATAATGATTTCAGCGAGATATAAACTGAAATACACGACAAAGATACGCGGTCGACGATGCCCTCGTCCCCAGAGCGTTAATAATAGTCACTGCATCATATTTATCGCTTTCTATATTTATATAGTAACAGTTTTTCATTTTTCATTCCATCTACCAATAAACTGTGAAAGGGATTTTATTGTTGCTACTTTTCTTGCGTTTCAAACTGCCTTTCCAAAGTGATGGGTGTGGGGTGCAGTGACATTCCAGACTGATGGGCCATTGACAGCATGCAAACTACTACAGGTGTGAGGACACCTATCTCATCAATATTCATTTTGAAGGCCACTGACTTTGAGAAAAAGAGTCACTCTAAAGTACTAACACTTTAGTAATCAAACTACATAAAATTTCAGAATGTCACTTTCACCTATGTGTAGCCAACCCCTGTGTCTATAAGTTTCAGAGCTCAAAAGTCTTACCTAGAAATGTGTATAATGTGATTTTTTACAATTTCTCAGCATGTCTGAAAATAGGTTTTTGAAAAGTATATGTTTAAAGTTGATTTTAACAAAAAATAGAATAATAACATTCTAAGAGGTCTCAGATTATTGGTGCTGAGTTTGTGCTGAATAAAAGCAAATGTATCACTTTGGGATAAATGTTTTTTAGATAGGTGAAATATTTTAAAATGTCAAGGCATGTCAGACTACCCCGAAAGTGGAAAAGAGGCCTCAGACCCCAGGGGGTTAAACACACTGCTATTATTTTGCACATAACTGTACATAAGTGAAGCCTGGCATACTACATCATGGCTTGACCATTGTTTTAGCATGGCAGATAGGCATGCAGCTTTAGGGAATATGTATATTGGGTATGGGCTAGCACTAACAGACCATATACCTTTTGGTTTTTCAATAAATGTTGAAAAATTGCCGTCAACAGCTGGTAATAACAATGCTTCCAGTGGTGTTGCCACTGCAAAATTAGATTGGTCAATTCTCACTAAAGAGGACTTCTCGGTTTATTATAGCAACAGATAAATATTTAAGTAATATTTATTTACCTAGAGTAGCTCTTTTGTGTAGGGATGTCAACTGTCAGGTTGAGGAGCACAAGAGAGATCTCTGTTGCATGTATGAGGATGTAGTGGCTGCTCTGTTTGATGGGGGTAAAATTTTTCACAAACAATATAAGGGTAGTAGGACGTATAACATTAGACCTGGTTGGAAGGAGCATGTTGCTCTATATCATGCTGAAGCTCGTGAAGCTTATTATCTCTGGGCCTTGGCTGGAAGACCAAGGCAAGGCCCGGAGTTTGACCGTAAAAAACTTTCCAATGCTAGATTTAAGTACGCTGTTCGGTTTACAGTGGTACCTCAGTTCTCGAACTCATTAGAACTCGAATTTAAGTTGAACCAGCCAGTTTGAAAAAAAATTACCTAGAGCTCGATCTGAATCTCAGAAGTCAAACCGTGAACGTCGACCTAAGATAACTTGTACGCGGGGGGAAATGAGTCACGCAGCACGTCTCTCAGCGGAAACAAAGGGTAAAGCTTCAGTCTCAGCCTCGCATTTGCTGTGATAGCATCATGCATGTTTACACTAGCTGAATACATATATTTAGACAGTAAAAATACATTTAGACAAGGACAGTAACAGTATTATATAAAAAAAAATACATTTAAAAATAAAGATTTTATTCATTATTTTAATATTAATATCCATCCATCCATTTTCTCCCGCTTATCTGAGGTCGAGTCGCGGGGGCAGCAGTCTCAGCAGGGAAACCCAGACTTCCCTCTCCCTGGCCACTTCATCCAGCTCCTCTGGGGGAATCCCGAGGCGTTCCCAGGCCAGCCGAGAGACATAGTCCCTCCAGCGTGTCCTGGGTCTTCCCCGGGGCCTCCTCCCAGTGGGACATGCCCGGAACACCTCACCAGGGAGGTGTCCAGGAGGCATCCTAATCAGATGCCCGAGCCACCTCATCTGACTCCTCTCAATGCAGAGGAGCAGCGGCTCTACTCTGAGTCCCTCCCGAATGACCGAGCCCCTCACCCTATCTCTAAGGGAGAGCCCAGCCACCCTGCGGAGGAAACTCATTTCGGCCACTTGCACTCGCGATCTCGTTCTTTCAGTCACTACCCACAGCTCGTGACCATAGGTGAGGGTAGGAATGTAGATCAACTGGTAAATCGAGAGCTTCGCCTTTTGGCTCAGCTCCTTCACCATGACAGACCGATGCAGCGCCCGCATCACTGCGGACGCCGCACCGATCCGCCTGTCGACCTCCCGCTCCATCATCCCCCCACTCGTGAACAAGACCCCGAGATACTTAAACTCCTCCACTTGGGGAAGGATCCCATCCCCGACCTGGAGAGAGCATTCTACCCTTTTCCGGCTGTGGACCTCGGATTTGGAGGTGCTGATTCTCATCCCAGCTGCTTCACACTCGGCTGCGAACTGTCCCAGCGAGAACTGAAGGTCACGGTCCGATGAGGCCAACAGGACCACATCATCTGCAAAAAGCAGAGACCTAATCCTGACGTCACCAAACCGGACACCCTCAACGCCCTGGCTGCGCCTAGAAATTCTGTCCATAAAAGTTATGAACAGAATCAGTGACAAAGGGCAGCCCTGACGGAGTCCAACCCTCACCGGAAACAAGTCCGACTTATTGCCGCCCATGCGGACCAGACTCTGGCACCGGTCATACAGGGACCGAACAGCCCTTAAAAGGAAGCCCGGCACCCCATACTCCCGGAGCACCCCCCACAGGACTCCCCGAGGGACACGGTCGAATGCCTTCTCCAAGTCCACATAACACATGTAGACTGGTTGGGCAAACTCCCATGAACCCTCCAGAACCCTGCGGAGAGTATAGAGCTGGTCCACTGTTCCACGGCCGGGGCGAAAACCACACTGCTCCTCCTGAATCCGAGGTTCGACAATCTGGCGGACCCTCCTCTCCAGAACCCCTGAATAGACCTTACCAGGGAGGCTGAGGAATGTGATCCCCCTATAGTTGGAGCACACCCTCTGGTTCCCCTTCTTAAAGAGGGGGACCACCACCCCGGTCTGCCAGTCCAGAAGCACTGCCCCCGATGTCCACGCGATGCTGCAGATGCGTGTTAACCAAGACAGCCCCATAGCATCCAGAGCCTTAAGGAACTCTGGGCGGATCTCATCCACCCCCGGGGCTCGGCCACCGAGGAGCTTTTTAACCACCTCAGTGACCTCCGCCCCCGAGATAGGGGAGTCCACACCCAAGTCCCCATACTCTGCTTCCACATCGGAAGGTGTGTCGGTGGGATTGAGGAGGTCTTCGAAGTACTCCTTCCACCGACCCAAAACGTCCCGGGTTGAGGTCAGCAGCACCCCATCCCCACCATAAACAGTGTTGATGTTGCACCGCTTTCCCACCCGGAGCCGCCGGATGGTGGACCAGAATCGCCTCGAAGCCGCCCGGAAGTCGTTTTCCATGGCCTCGCCAAACTCCTCCCAAACCTGAGTTTTTGCCTCAGCGACCGCCGAAGTTGCATCCCGCTTGGCCTGCCGGTACCCGTCAGCTGCCTCTGGAGTCCCACAGGCTAAATAGGCCCAATAGGACTCCTTCTTCAGCTTGATGGCATCCCTCACCACTGGTGTCCACCAGCGGGTTCGCAGATTGCCGCCGCAACAGGCACTGACCACCTTACGGCCACAGCTCCGGTCAGCCGCCTCCACAATGGAGGTGCGGAACATGGCCTGGGAAAAGTTCTGCCGGAGGTAGGAGTTGAAACTCCTCCTGACAGGGGATTCCGCCAGATGTTCCCAGCAGATCCTCACTATACGCTTGGGCCTGCCAGGCCTGGCCGGTTTCCTCCCCCACCAGCGGAGCCAACCCACCACCAGGTAGTGATCAGTTGACAGCTCCGCCCCTCTCTTCACCCGAGTGTCCAAGACATGCGGCCGCAAGTCCGATGACACTACAAAGTCGATCATCGAACTGCAGCCTAGGGTCTCCTGGTTCCAAGTGCACATATGAACACCCTTATTCCTGAACATGGTGTTCATTATGGACAATCCGTGGCGAGCACAGAAGTCCAACAACAGAACACCACTCGGGTTCAGATCGGGGGGGCCGTTCCTCCCAATCACGCCACTCCAGATCTCACTGTCATTGCCCATGTGAGCATTGAAGTCCCCCAGCAAAACAAGAGAGTCCCCAGAAGGAGTGCTCTCCAACACCCCTTCCAGAGACTCTAAAAAGGGTGGGTACTCTGAACTGCGGCTCGGCGCATAAGCGCAAACAGTCAGAACCCGTCCCCCCACCCGAAGGCAAAGGGAGGCTACCCTCTTGTCCAATGCGGTAAACCCTAATGTACAGGCGCCCAGTCAGGGGGTAATAAGTATGCCCACCCCCGCTCGGTGCCTCTCCTCGCAGGCAACTCCAGAGTGGAAGAGGGTCCAACCCCCTTCAAGGAGACTGGTTCTAGAGCCCAAGCCGTGCGTCGAGGTGAGTCCGACTATGTCTAGCCGGAATTTCACAACCTCGCGCACCAGCTCAGGCTCCTTCCCCATCAGAGAGCTGACATTCCATGTCCAAAGAGCTAGCTTCTGCAGCCGAGGATCGGACTGCCAAGGTCCCCGCCTTTGGCCACTGCCCAGCTCACAACGCACCCGACATCTATGGCCCCTCCTATGGGTGGTGAGCCCATTGAAAGGGGGACCCACGTGCCTTGTTCGGGCTGTGCCCGACCAGGCCCCATGGGTATAGGCTTGGCCACCAGGCGCTCGCTATCAAGCCCCACCGCCAGGTTAATATTAATATGAATAATAAACCATTAATAAGTTTAATTATAATAATATTGTTGTGGCGAGCGGGGACGGAACGAAGACGTCAGGGTATCAGGGAATACGGGGTTTAATTACAGGTAAGGCAGGCAAAACACAGACGGACAATACAATGACCGGACAGGGGAAACAAACTGAAACGCGGACGAAATACAGAGGACTAAAGACAACAACCAGAAACAGCTAATAACACGGGGATTCCACACGGGGTTAACAAGGGGCCGTGGCACATGGAAGGAGCAGACGATCGGGGCAGGACACATATTTTTTTTTTTTTTTTAACTTTACACATTGTTTGGATACATTTATTTTCTTACTTTACAAATGATTGTTTTGGTAAATGTGCTTAGATGTGTTTAGTACAGTATATGCTGCTCTTGTTTTATCCGTTTCATTTTGTGTTTAAATGCTAAAAAAAACACATTTAGGTGCAATTTTTTTGGGGCCGGGAACCAATTAATTGGGTTTTCCATTATTTCTTATGGGGAAAATTTGATCACAACTCAAACTTTTTAGGATTCGATCCGGAGTTCTGAACGGATTAAATTCGAGTGCTGAGGTACCACTGTATTTCTAAAAATGAGCAAACTACTCTATACTGCCCAATTGTGATCATCTTACAAAAAATCTAGCATGCAGAAGTTACAAGTTGCATATAATGACACAATGAGAATCCTCCTTACGAGTCCCAGAAGAGGGAGTGCCAGTCAGATGTTTGTAACTGCAGGAGTCAGGACCTTTAAGGCACTATTGATAAATTTGATGTTCACGTTTATGCAGCGTTTGGATCAATCTACTAACAGTATCATTTTAGCCCTATCAAATCCTAGCGTGAGTTGTTCCTGTTATGCATCCAAACTGAGGGTGCATTGGCTGAGATGTCTGTATGTTATTTGATTTTCTTCACATTTTTATCTGTCCTTTTTTGTGTGTGTATCTATAGACCTGAGTCTCAATAAAAGTAATTGATAAACTGTGGTGCAATCAGGCCAGGCATAACAAATTTGGAGCCCTAGGCAAGATTTTAGGTGGTGCCCCCTTGCATCGCAGTAAATTCCACTGCTAGTGTACATATACAGTGGTACCTCAGAACTCGAATTTAATCCGTTCAGAACTCCGAAACGAATCCTAAAAAGTTAGAGTTCTGATCAAATTTTCCCCATAAGAAATGTTCCCGGCCCCAAAAAATTACATCTAAATGTTTTTTTTTTAGCATTTAAACACAAAATGAACCGGATAAAGGAAGAGCATACACTGTACTAAACACATCTAAGCACATTTGTCAAAACAGTAATTTGTAAAGTAAGAAAATAAATTTATCCAAACAATGTGTAAAGTTTAAAATAAAAAAAAAAAACAATGTGTCCTGCCCCGATCATCTGCTCCTTCCATGTGCCACGGCCCCTCGTTAACCCCGTGTGGAATCCCCGTGTTATTAGCTGTTTCTGGTTGTTGTCATTAGTCCTTTGTATTTAGTCCGCGTTTCAGTTTGTTTCCCCAGCCCGGTCATTATATTGTCTGTCTGTGTTTTGCCTGCCTTACCCGTAATTAAACCCCGTATTCCCCGATATCCTGACGTCTGCGCCTTTGTCTCCGTTCCGTACCCCCTCGGCACAACAATATTATTATAATTAAATGTATTAATGGTTTATTATTAATATTAAAATAATTAATAAGATCTTTAATTTTAAATGTTTTTTATTGTATAATAATTACTGTTACTGTCTATCATTGTCTAAATGTATTTTTACTGTCTAAATATATGTATTCAGTTAGTGTAAACATGCATGATGCTATCACAGCGAATACCAGGCTGAGACTGATGCTCTAATCGTTTCTGCTGAGAGATGTGCCGTGTGAGACTCTTCCGCGTGTGTACAAGTTATCTTAGGTCGGCGTTCATGGTTTGACTTCTGAGATTCTGATCGAGTTCTATGTAATTTTTTTCGAACTGGTTGGTTCGACTTTTAAGAAATTCGAGTTCTAATGAGTTTGAGAACTGAGGTACCACTGTACTTACAAAAAACTGAATAGCTTTGTCTTAGACATTCTTTTATTTAAATAAACCAATTGCATATTCAAAATACTTTAGAAATAAATACAAAAAAATATTAACTGAATATATGAAATACAATATAAATAGCTTGCATAAAGTATTAGATTTAAATATTCTCAAAATAAAAAGTGACAATTTAAATTATAAATACAATATAAATAAGGCACTGCACAAAATAACACAAAGAAAATTTAACACCAGTCTAATAATAAACACATGATTTCAAGAATAAAATTAAATTAAATAATATAAATGAAACAAAAATCTGAGATGTGTGCATGATGTAGACTGTACTGTATAATATACAATGTGCTTTTTTTCTGATATGCAAATTATATTAGTATAAACAATGTCATAACATATTTACTACTACGCTACGTTACCTCTGTCTTTGTTGCATTTTTCCTCCTCTTCTATTCTTTTTTTCCTCCCCCATGCACCAGATAATTTAGGACGTTTAGGAATGTTCCTCATAGGAAAGTTACGTATCATTATTATTATTATTATTATTATTATTATTATTATTATTATTACTACTACTACTTAATAGGCTTTGCTAAGCAGGTAAATTCATGTGGGCTTGTTCTTTTCATATTAAGACACATTAATACCAACTAGTTTTAAGAATAGTGGAATGTTACACTTTTTTTCTTCCTCCGTTTGTGGCACCCCCTGGATGGATGGTGCCCTTAGCATTTGCCTTTATTGCCCATGCCACGGGCCGGCCCTGGGTGCAATTATGATAAATTTAACAGGAGGAGAAAAGTTAACAAGACCTGGTCAAAAAGACAGTCACATATGGAAACATGTTTGACTCCATAAGGATGATATTAGGCAAATAAAAAGTAACGTGCAATGCTTTGTGTCAGCATAACTGGGGGCAACATGAACAACTTGACAGACTTATTTAAAATAAATTCCACTAAACTTAGCTTATGTTTCATTATATTGAAAATATCGGTCATGTAGTATTGAATTGAATAGTATCGCAGTAGCATTTCAAATATCGCCAGATATCAAATTGCTGCCTTGCAAAATCAAAATCAAATCAGCTTGCAGTTTACACTGCTGATTTGATTCTGTTTTATGTTGATTTTTTTCCTGTTATCCTGTAGGTCCAGCCCAAGGCAGCGCTCCTTCAGCTTCTATGTTTGGCTGGGGCCCAAGGCGAAACATTTACACTAAAAGAGGTGAGTGCAAATGGTAAAGCAGGCTTTTATTTAGTTTGACCAGTAATTTCAAACATTTACAGTTGCTTTAAGAGTGTAGAATTTTGCTTTTGATTTAATTGTCCTTGCTAAGTAAAAGTTTGCTAATCTTCGTAAATAACCTAGCTGAGAATGTAAGTTAAATGCTTCTTTTTGTGGTGTGGGGCAGGTGATGCACTATCTGGGTCAATATATCATGGTGAAGCAGCTTTATGACAAGCAGAGGCAGCACATTGTGCACTGTCAGGATGATCCTCTTGGAGAGCTACTGGAAGTTGAAAGTTTCTCTGTCAAAAACCCAAAGTGAGTCACTGTCCATGGGAATATGTTCACTTGCCTTACCTCTACAGAATTACATATGATTCTGGTTATTGATAGAATGTCATTTTTATGATTGCAGTCCAGTGTATGAGATGCTGAAGAAGAACTTAATCATTCTGAATAATGCCGGTAAGCTGCATTTTAGTGATTCAAGTTGTACATGTCTTTCGTACTCATGTTCTTGTGTTTTTTTTTGTGTGGCATAATGTATGTTGATAATGTCACTGTTTTTTGATGCAGAAGTGTCTATCTCTTAACTTTTTTTAATGCTGCTTTTTGTTAGATCCTGGTTGTCTGCTATTACTGCCAAATTTCCATGGTAAAGTAACTTACAAGAGTGGGACCACATTTCATTTTTGGACAGTATATTTTTTTCTTTAGTTACTCAACAGCATGGTACTCCACAATATCAGCAGAATGGCTTCTTTGTTGAATATGTCTAGGGGTTTGGTTTCTGTTTGTTTTACTTCTGTTTTGCATCTGTCCCTTGTGTCATCATAAGCTCAGTAAGACTGTTTTTTTCTTTGATGCAACTGGGTTTATTTTCAGTTTGTATCATTTAGTGAATTTTGCTTTAATCATTTAAACTGGCTATTAGGCACAGTATTTCTGTCTCTCAAAAACCTGGCTGTCGCTTTACCCAAATGCCGGTCTTGTTTATCTGTGGTGTTGTGAGGTGGAGAGTGTGTTGTGTAGTTGATTGATACTTATATGCTTGGTAAGTTGACTAGGTGTTGAAAGAGTAGAAATGTTGCAGGGGGGATCAGAAGTATTGACTTCAGAGTAATTTCTTAAAATGGTTTATCTGGATGAGAGCACCAGTTAGGTCAAGTTTGCAAGTGTGTCTTCTCAAAAGCTTAGTTACAATTTTGAGTATATAAACCAATTCTTTTCTGCTTCGCTTGGTCAACATAAGACAGAACAGTACTAACTAGAGGTCGACCGATATGGGTTTTTTAATGGCCGATACCGATATTTAGGAGTCAGGGTCAGCCAATGGCCGATGTATGCTGCTGATTTTTTTTGGCCAATAATTGGATGTTTTCACCTCTATTTGCATGGTAAAATATCACACTAATAATAACAAGCGATACACAAAATTTCTCAACTTAGCATTTTTTGAATACTGTGTAAATTTAAATATAAACTTAAATAACAAAAACACAATACAACTTGTGAACAATAACTTAAACTTATAAACAATAAAAATAGCAGCATCAGAATTCCAAACTGTCAGAATAAATGATCCTTAACATTACCTGTAAGCTACAGTTGGTTGAAGGCTCATCATTATGCCAGTTCCTGACAGCGTAATTCGCCATCTCTTTCAAAAGCGTTCATGTTTTCTTTTAAAGCAGCATTTCATAGCAAACCAGTTAAATAAATAGGTCTTTGAAAGATCAGAATTTAAGTCTTACCGTCTTTCCAGGACTCTTCCAAAACTTCTGGTTGGGGTCCTGCACAAGGCAGCATGGGCCGCGTGTTCCACAGCAAGAATAACACTGGGCTGCCCACAGACGTGCCTGTCTGTAAATCGGCGAACTACACTCGGATATCGGCTAATGCCAATACATTAAAAAATGCCAAATATCGGCTTGATATATCGGTTGACCTCTAGTACTAACCCAAATGTTATTTAGCATCTATGAACTGTAACTTGGTTAGCTCCATTGTGTGTGTGTGTGTGTGTGTGTGTGTGTGTGTGTGAGAGAGAGAGAGAGAGAGAAAGAAAACAAGAGCGCTTTATAGTAGTGCTGTACCAAACGTTTATTTTTTAAACAATTAATCTAGCGATTATTTTTTTGATAATTAATTGTTAGATTAGTCGAATATTTTGGTTGATCTGATGATAAATTTATTGATGAGCAATTATTTTCAAGTTAGTCATTTCATAGAACAATTCACCCTCTCCTTAACTCATTCTCATTAACATTTCAATTTATTGAAACATTTCTTAAACATTAGAGCAATATTAACAAAAAAGGCAGATCTTAAGAGATTCAATAGGATTTCTATGTTAGACTGAAGTTAATAATCACTGCAATAGTTTTTACTTATTTCAGTACACCAAATCGACTTTAATTTTAGCAAATAGATGCTAAAACATGTTTTTAACAAACACTAGCAAAGGTAGCTTATAATTAAGCTTATTTCAGTGAGCAAGGTACGATTTAGGCTACAGTGTGTAAGAGTAGTAGTAAACGTTAATTTGTCTCAGTCTTACATTACAGAATAAGTAAACAGAAAATATAAAATGGCTGATAAAGCGTCATTAACGTCAGCTACAGTAGAGGTACAGAAAACAGGGTCTTAAAAAGTCTAAAATTCAGAAAGTTACATTTAAGGCCTTAAATTGTCTTAAAAATGCCCAGATTTTCATCCTAGGTCTTAAATTTAATTAGTCTTAAAATTCTTACCTCAGTTCATTCCCAAAAAGCATTGTCCACAGAAAATAAAATAGTAAAATGCTGTAAAACTAATCCGTTGGTTGTGTTTTCTGGTCTGCACCGGTGTCTGCGTGGTAATAAAACTCCCAAAATAATCCCATTGCGTGATCACTGCAGCTAGGCAAACAAACAGTTTGAGAAGGGTCTTCAAGCGCTAACTTAGTAGTTGAGGCCAATGTGAACGGTATGTTGTTTTATTATTTGTATTACTGAATGATATAGTTACAAGTTTATTTCATGCCATACATGATTGCAACGTAAATGTTTTGATGTAGTGCGTTAGTAACTTTTTTCTCTGACTGGAGTGAATTTTCAGTTAAAAGGCAACTACTAGCCAGTTGGCTCATGTTATCTTATCATAAAATAAACACATTTCTACTTTTATAGAGCTTTTCATGGAGTTACCTTGTGAATGTCTGTTTCCAGCATATAGTTTTTAGTTGTTTGTAGAACGTTTCTCGGTCTCTTTATGGTAAGGCAAGGCAAGTTTTTATCATACACAGGGGTTATTTAATGTGCTTTATAAAAACAAGATTTTAAAAAGTTAAACCAAGACAAAAAAGCAAAATAGAGATGAAAAAAAACTTATTTGAATAAAAATTGCTTAGAAAATCTAAAAAATCTGATTAAAATTGCAGTATGTCCTGCCTCGCTCGTTTGCTCCTCCCGTGTACCTCGCCCCCTCGTTAAACACGGGGAATCCACATGGGGTTATCAGCTGTTTCCAGTTGTTTTCATTATCGCTGATGGGTCTGCAACGTAACTTCCGCGATAGGCAGGGGATCACTATATATTTTAAGGCTTAAATTATAAAAAAGTTTATGTACAGATCCAGCCACTTAAAATTTCCCCTCCAGTCTGGCTGGCAGCCAAATCCCAGCCAAGTTCCTTCCAAATACCAGCCGGAAGCTAGAGCCCCCCTTCTTCTAGGGGTGGGCCTATATTTGACTATAAACCCGCCCATTCATTCACTTGCAGGGTGATACCATTAGATGGCGCTGTCTTTACAAAAACTTTACTTTTCTTTTTACAGGGTTAAATGATTGAATGGTCTTTGCTATGACTTAAAAAAGCTCATTTTTCTTTTTAATTTATTTTATTTACTTATTTTATTTTATTTTAATATGCTTTATTGGTTTGTTTATTGTCTATTCTTATTTATCCTTTGTACAGCACTTTGGTCCTACAGTATATTGATTTGTTTTAAAGTGCTTTATTTTAAGCATAGTCCACAAATTTTCAATAGGGTTCAGTTTGTTGGCTTTGGGAAGGCTGTTCTGACGTGTGTTGTGATCATTGTCCCTGTATCAACTGTCCAGCCATTGATTGTTGATACTGTAACTGTTGATTGATTAAAGAATTTGTAGGTGATTGGGAGTTCATGATCCTCACCTGCTGCAGCAATCAGAATCAGAATCAGAATCAGCTTTTATTCGCCAAGTGTGCTGGGGCACACAAGGAATTAGTTTCCCACAGTTTGATACTCTCTCATACACAAACAATAAGTTAGAGCTGGGCGATAAATCAATTTAATTGATTAATTCGAATTTACAGTTCAGGACGATGTGTTTTCATGAAATCGATTTTATTACTTTTTTTACACACAAGCGCCAAATGCGGAACTAATGCGATGCACCATTCCTCATGGGTAAATTAACACTGTAGCAGATTCACTAACAACATGGCAATGACAGGGGAAAAGATGGCACATGCCCAAAGAAAGGTGTTGCTACTTCTTTAATATGGAATTGTAATATAATATGTCAAACCCAATGGCATAAAGTATTTACTTAATACTAAGCTGACATGATAAAATTATGTGTTTTTTTTCTATTATTATTACAATATTACTTATTACTTTTATTTATAAGTTTGAGGGTGTATTGTGTTGTTGCCAGTTTTAAAATAAGCTATAGAGAAACCTTTCTAAAAGTGTTCACAATAATAACTGACACTTTATTGATCCCCGTGGGGAAATTGTGTTTATGCCTCCCTCAACTTGATCTTTGAAGAATAAGTTGTCTGTGAAGGCCACCTGTTGGGGCCTTGCTCAAGGAGCTGCAGACATGCTGAGGCTAGGCTTGAACCAGTGACCTTCTGATTACAAGCACACAGCTTAGCCCACTGAGCCACACACTGCCCCTAAAGGTGTGGTCTAAAGTAAAAAAAGCTAAATAAAGTAGTTTGATTTTGTGTAGGGGAGGGGAGAATCGATTGAAATCGGAAATCGGAGATTTTATTTTTAGGCCATATCACCCAGCTCTACAATAAGTGACACTTTAAAAACAAAATACCCTATACAAGAAATACTGTACAAATACAGTACAATACAACACACATACAATACAAATGTGAAAAATTATAAATATACACAGGTGAGTAACACTGTGCAATTTTAAGGTGCGAGGTATAGTGTAAACAGTTTTTGTAAACAGATCTGTAGCGTCTGCCAGAGGGGGGTAGCTGGAGAAGATTGTGTCCAGGATGTGACGGATCTGAAATGATTTTAACTGCTCGTTAAAATCTATGCTCGTTTAGCCGAACTAAAGTCCACAAACAGGATCCTGGCATAAGTTCCTGGACGGTCCAGATGTTGCAGGATATAATGCAGCCCCATATTCACTGCATCATCCACCGACCTGTTTGCCCGATAGGCAAACTGCAGGGGGTACAGCTGGTGTCCTGTAATGTCCTTTAGATGGGCTAAAACCAGGCGTTCAAAGGATTTCATGACCACAGACGTCAAGGCGACAGGTCTGTAGTCATTCAGTCCTGTAATGGTGGGTTTTTTGGGGACCGTGATAATGGTGGAGCGTTTGAAGCAGGAGGGAACTACACACAACTCCAGAAATCTATTGAAGATGCGGGTGAAGATGGGAGCCAGCTGATCAGCACAGGTTTTGAGGCAGGAGGGGGATACACCGTTTGGTCCCGGGGCCTTCTTGGTTTTCTGTTTCTGGAACAGCCGGCTCACTTCCGCTTCGTGTATTCTGAGTTCCAGGGGGGAGGATAGGGGGGTGAGAGGTGTGATGAGGGTTATTGTCTCTGGAGTGGGGTGGATGGGGGGTGTGAATCTGTTTATCTCAAACCTGCAGTAGAAGTTGTTCAGCTCGTCTGCCAGGTCTTTGTTTGCTTCAGCGGGGGGTAGGGGTCGTCTGTTGCTGGTGATATCTCGCAGGCCTCTCCACACTGATGCAGGGTCATTGGCTGAGAACCGTTCTTTCAGCTTCTCAGAGTAGCTTCTTTTTGCCACTTTGATCTCCCTGGTCAGCGTGTTCCTGGCCTGCCTGTACAGGGCCCTGTCACCACTTCTGTAGGCATCCTCCTTGGCCTGGTGAAGATGTTGCAGTTTGGGAGTGAACCATGGTTTATTGTTGTTGTATGTGCAGAAGGTCTTGGTCGGGACACACACATCTTCACAAAAACTGATGTATGATGTCACAGTGTCTGTCAGCTCATCCAGATTATCAGATGCAGCTTCAAAGACAGTCCAATTAGTGCAGTCAAAACAGTCTTGCAGTTCCTGCTTTGCTGCATTGGTCCACTTCTTCACAGTTTTGACTACAGGCTTGGCACGTTTAAGCTGTTGCCTGTAAATTGGAATAAGATGGACCATACAGTGATCAGAATGTCCTAAAGCTGCCCGGGGGACAGAGCGATAGGCATCTTTTAAAATGGTGTAACAGTGGTCCAGTGTGATGTTGTCCCTGGTGGGGCAGTCGATATGCTGTCTGTGTTTAGGAAGTTCCTGGTGTAGATTCACTCTGTTAAAATCACCAAGGACAATAAAAGGGAATAGGGATATTTTCTTTCCAGGGGGGGTGATCTGGTCGGCCAGCGTGCATTTACATCTGAAGCTCATTTACATCTGAATGTTGGTGGTGCTGATAGACTGTGAGAATTGTATGCTTTGAACTCTCCAGTGCTTTTTTAATACCATTCAGTGACTGATGTTGGGAAGACAATGGATATTTACTGTACACCTCCATGTCTCCTGGATTACTGACCCCAAGTCATTTCTGCTACATGGCTTTACACTGTACAATATTTATATTTACATTTAAAGCATTTAGCAGACTTATCCAAAGCAACGTACAAGGTATCAAGGTACAATAAGCTGGGTTTAGAGGAGCTTACAGTTTTGATGACGAGTCCGGCTCTGTGATGGAGAGATGTTAAAGTGTTTTCTGTCTTGTGATTTCTTCTATTTCAGGGGCTTCTGGTGTGTTTAGCCGTTTAGATGGTGGACCAGACTTCACGAAATAGCGCTCTAATGTGACTAGCCTTTTTCTGCGTATTGAAACTTTTCAGAAATGCAAGACTTTGCCAGTGCTTTTGTTCACCACCCGAGCGTATAGTCGTGAACAGATGTGAAATTTTGGCCAACTTTTTCATTGAAATTCGATTTGTATGTGTTCAGAAAAATTTGTGACCAGAGGCTTTAAAAGTGTTTATCCAAATAGGGACCTCAAAAAATGTCCCCAAAAGTAGGAAAATTTCAGGTTTTACTACACTTTGGGGGCAATTTGGTCCTCAAATGTGATCTATGCAAACCCACACACAAACACACACATACTACCAGTCAAAAGAGATGTTAATGACTTTCACACATTCAGTTGACCCCCCAGCCCCCAGCCCCACCACTTTTCTTGTGCTTGTGGGCAGTTCCTTGCTCAGGGTATTTGCTATGGTGAACTTTCATGCACTTCCAGGGTCCCTGTGTGGCTCAGTGGGCTAAGCCTGTGTGCTTGTGTTCCCTGGATCACTGGTTCAAACCCAGCCTCAGCATGTCAGTCATGACTATACAGTGTATAAATGTTTTTGGTAGACGATCATACTTTTTTTCCACTATAGTCTTCTGGTTTCTAATTTACATGCCAACAACAATTTTGACTGGTAGTGTGTAATGACTGTTTAGTAGTGTTTATTTAACCGACTGGCTTGATAGTCAGAATATGGAATAGTCTTCCTGATAACATAGTGCAAGCTGAATCCTTGAGTTCCTTTAAATCAGAGCTAGATAAGATTTTAACAACTCTGAGCTATTAGTTAAGTTCTCCCTAAGCGAGCTTGATGGGCCGAATGGCCTCCTCTCGTTTGTATAGTTCTTATGTTCTTATGATCTGAAAGCAGTGTTTCTTATGTTAAAAAAATAACCTCACCTTGACCGCTTCAAACATCTGTCTCATCTGTCTCATTGTTTCATTGTGGCCAAGCAGAGAAGTTAATGACACATTCACACATCACCCCCCCCCCCCCCCCCCCCCCCCCCAGTGGATGCGCAGCCACCAGCAGCCTATCCGGCTGTGTTAGCCAGACAGAAAGAAAGAACACACCTTTATTCTCCACAGTAAACCTTATTACTTTGTTTAGACCTGTAATTAGTCTGTCACAAACATCTTCGGTCACTCTCTTCTCCCAAAATAACTCTTGGACATGCTGCTGCTTTGTACCTGGCTTGGCCTCCTTGCGGATGAAATCTTTCATCTTGTGCCAAACAAGCTTAATGGGCTTCAAATCTGATTAATTTTCATATACCTCTCATTGCTTGACAATATCAGTCTTAATACTTTGTTTAGACCTGTAATTATTGTATTGGACATATCTTGGGACCGCCTCATCTCCAAAGAGGGAAGTAAAATAAAATTCTAATTTCATCAATAAACTGACTAAAAACACATTTTGACAGTTTTAGGCCATCTTTGCCTCACAACAGAAACTATTTCTAAATTTCACAGGCCATTTATTGCAGTGTAGTAAGTTTATTAATGAAATTGGAATTTTGTTTAAATATAGGAAAATTGTACTTGCTTAGATTTTCATTTTTTGCAGTGTAGTTACAATACCTGATTCAGGTATCTTACCTGATTTCAGGTAAGTCACTTCAGATTACTGCTCTCCCTGGTGGATGGATAGATCATTGCAAGTACTTTACACACAGAGAGTTGAGGGGTGGATCATGCCGGCCCCCTTTTTCATTACATCATCGTGGGGGATCTCATTACAGTCAAGGACCAGCCAAGAGCCAGTCAAGGTCCTGTCAAGGACCTGTCATGGAAAGTGGGGAAATTTTAAGCGGCTGGATCTGTATATGGTCTTTCTATATCGTGGATTTTCATCTATGGCTCATTTCCTTTTTGCAGGGTGAAAGGAGATGTCTCATTAATATTTGAGAGAAGAGCTACATGATTGGCCAGTGCATACCTTACAAAATAGTGTTGCACTGCTGGCACCAGCGATATTACACAAAACTATATTGGCCTTATAAAATAGTGTGGCACTGCTGGCACCGGCGATATTAGACAGAACTGTATTGGAACTCAGTCTATAATTGATATAGTTTTAACAGTGCCAGCAGTGAAACAAATAGCCAGCTTATTAGCGGAATAACTTTGTATTGTAAATGAAAACCATGCCACAGGTCCAATAAATAAAATATTGTAGGTCTCGATTGGCGAAGAGATCACGAGGTAGACAGTAAAGTTCAACTATTAGCAGACTGTTTTATTGTGCAATTCGTAAATGGACAGCGGTAATCTGCTCATGAGGGGATAAAGCAGGGTTCCCCCTGGAGTTTGATTTCAATTCTTCACTTTTCTTTGTATTTTTGCTTCTACTAATCAAATTCTTCACTTTTTTTCAGCATCCGTTTTTTTTAATCACTCTCTCTCCGCTTTTTAATAAATTAATCATTAAACCTTTTCCTTATAATGGGCGTCAATGGAAGGGAAAACGCTTAATGTAAAATAAAGTCCATATTCCTTGTATTTCAGTTTTGATTTTTTGTCAGGTGAAAGTCTTTATGACCAGATGTGTGTGTGCGAAATTTGGTGATTATTGGTCGCTATTTTGGTACATTAAACCACATTAAGCGTTTTCACATTAAGCGTTTTAGAATGTCCCCACACCGATTGATAACATTTGCTACTTTTAGAACGGCCCATGCTCATTTGACATGGATGATCGACGATCGTGTGTCCGGGGCTCCGGGCCAGTTTTGATTAGGCCCTACGGGTGCTACGGTTGAAAATTGGGTAAAAATGAAATTCGACTTTTCAAAAATTCAAAATTCGTCATTTGAAAATTGAATTCACCAGAGTGACGATTTGATGCCGTTTTTCTTCGTCACCATGGGTTCCGTTTTCGTCAATGACGACAGTGACGTGCGGCAGCGGGAACCCTGGGATAAAGTACTTTCCCTTACAATACGTTTAGCTTATCACTTGCATTGCAGTTACAACACATTTACATAGTTTTACACAACACGTCGATTTACATCGAATAATCGTCCCTGCCCTAGCTTATAGTCCTCATCTGAATTTAGTTGTCATCAGTTTGTTTACAATCTTTATTTGAAACTGCACAATTTTTTGGAATGTTCTGACATAGACAGCATTGCACTATGCTGGGATCTGCAGAGAGAAGGAAACTTTCTTTCTTACTTGCACACACACTTTTCCTGAATCCTAAGAACAGTTTCTAATCAAATGGAACTTTTTATATTGTTTTAAAATAATTATCAGAATAATTTCTTATTGAAATAAGGTACAAATAATAGTATTTTATGATGTTTTATAATGGCTGCCATGCAAGATATGCCTTCCTGTTTATTAACATTTATAACACAGCACGACCTCTCAAAATACAGTAAAACCTGGGATTGCAAGTAACTTGGTCTGTGAGTGTTTTGCAAGACGGACAAAAATTTAAAATAAGTTTTAACTTGATATACGAGCGAGGTCTTGCAATACGAGTAGTACGTATATGCTTTGTCTGCCAACACCACCCAAATAAAGCTGTAGCAGTGTGAGCGATGCAATGTCACATTTCCATGAAATCTTCAAAATGTGGCAAAAGCAACTGTCATTGGATAGGTTTCTTGTAAAAATGGCACAAAAAGAAAAAGATTCCAGTAAGCCAACAGATAGCAGTGATTCTGTTAGTTATACTAAAAGTCATCCCACAAAATAACCCTTCTCCTCCCTGTTCACTTATGTCCCTCACACCAGCCACGATTCTTTTCAAAGGTAAAGTGCAGGTTAATTTGTTTTTATCTATTTTTACTTTTATATTTTGTATTAATAATTTTATATGAATATTTATGGGTTGTGGAACGAATCATCTGAGTTTCCATTATTTCTTATGTGAAAATTTGCTTTGATATGAGTGCTTTGGATTACAAGCACATTTCTGGAGTCAGAATAGTGCCATATGTACTTGTATGTGTACTTTCCAATTTGCACCCGTAAAAAGAAATTTGCTCGCACTGAACACAATTTTCATTCGCAAAAACAGATATTTTGCAAATGCAAGTCAATATTTTTTGTAAATGCGAAACCAAACATCTTAATAAAAATATTTTTTACAAAGATATAATGATTTTCAAGTACAAAACCTGTATTGCAAATCCAAGTCCTCTTGCAAATACCAACCTGCGAGTGCAAATTCACACTTGCGCATATAAATAATTTTGGCACTAATTTGCCTAGCGCTTTGCAGATAAATATTTGCTCGCATAGCCACCAATCAAATTAATTCATATTGTAACCAATCATAAAGCTGCAGGTAAGGTAACAACCAATCCTGGCCTTCCAGCAAAAAAACATGCTGAAGAAGAATTTTATCTTGTTTCCGTGACATTCTAAATAATTCTGACTATTGAAGATGAAATAATGGCAAAAAAGAAAAACACGTTTTTGTTCAAATGTGGTCTATAAACTCAACTTTTTTCAAGTAGCTAGCAACACATTGCTTTTTGGGCAGATAAGTGATTTTGCCATAAATTTCGTGAAACCGGTAAAAATAAATAAATAAATCAATCAAATTTGGTGAAATTTTTGCGGAAGAAAAGTACATGACATACCTTGGGAACAGCCTCTTCACTGAATCATATTACCCCAGGGGTAATTCTGCGAAGCATGATTTTAGCTGGGTTAACTTAGGGCTGGGTGATATGGCCTAAAAATAAAGTCTATGATTTCTTTTCAGCCTTTACCCAATTTATGATTTTTTTTTTTTTAACCAAAGGCATCTTTTAGATAAGCCTTTTTAATATATACATAGCAAGTTTGTGGAGCTACACAACTCCAGCCACTAAGCTGCATGCCTCTGTCTGAAATGCTGAAATAAGTTTGATGTGCTGTTGCCTTTAGTAGCCACAGATTTCTGATAAACATTACAACAGGCAGTGGTTTGTTCTATGTTGGACTTCGGATAATCAAACCCCTTCCAAACCACAGAGGAGTCGCTGGCAGTTTTCGGGATGAGCTCCTCTCTTACTGACGTGCTGCCTTCTTGATTTTGTTTGTTGGTGTCTGAGGGGGTGTGGGGGATTGACAGAGCGGTCCAGCATGCTGTCATTCATGGAAGTGGAGGGAAAAAAAATCTTTTTCGTATTAAAAAATTTGGGAACTTTGCAATCTCCATGTTAATTTGCTAGTTTAAAGTAAATCACAACATTCATTTTACACATCGCCCGGAACCAAAAATTCAAATTAATCGATAAATCGATTTACTACCAGCTGTAGGTTAACTTTAAGATAGAAGTCTTGATTGTCCAGAATTTAGGTAAAGAGCATTCCTCTTGGACAATCATTACTTCTAGCTTAAGTTAACCCAGTCCTGGTGTGAGAATCATTTTGAGTGAAGAACAGCCACTGTTGAGATATAGGTAATATAGGTAGATATAGGTAAGTGTAATGTTAACTAGTGATGGCACGTAAAATGCAATGATGCTTCTGTTGCCTGAGCACCAGAGGGTAAATATTTCAATCATCTCTTTTAATAACGCATTTAATACATTTTATATCTTAGCTGGGTAGGTAGCTATGAGTAATGTACCAATTGCTAAATTACTTTTTAGTTTTTAGGTAATTTGGCAGGTGTCTTTTTAATAATAGTAAAACTTTTGGAAATCCTGCTGTTGCAGTGCCTTTTAACTTAAAAGGGAATATGTGCAATCAACAAGTTAGTTAACAAAAATTTCATGTTGGGTAAATGCGTTTCCTGTATTATCCAGTTATATGGTTGAAGTTGGTGGGCAGCAGGAAGTTACAGCATGCATTCACTTGGAATAGCTTATAAAAAGTTGCCCTAAAAAGTTTCACTACACAGAGCTCTTACCCCTGATTTAAACTGGATGCGTATCCGCTGCGGTGCGTTTCCGACACGGCAGCCGCAGGCAATCGCCGCCAATAAAGTCAATGCATCAGTTTACACCAGATCCGCTGCGTTGCGTCTCCGCTACGTCTCTGTTCCGTCACGCATCCGGCAGTCCGTCGAGATGTGCATCAAGTCTATTTTTGACAGATACGGATCAAGAACGCAACACAGAGCGCATGCACCAATTCTCCGTCACATCATGGACGAGGAAAAATTAATTTTGGAGGTGGAGAAACACGGAATTGTGTACGACCCCAGACATCCTTTTTACAAGGATAATAGTAGAAAGGAGAAGGCGTGGAGTGAAACTTCAGAAGTTTTGGGATTTGACGATAAGTTGAATCTTGCAATTAACTATGTATATACTTGATTTTTAATGAAAGTAACCTGTACTGTGAAGTACTTGTAAACTCCTAATAAAGTGTTCAGTAACCTATATGGGAGTGACACATTATTTTATCCATAGAAACATAGATACATGTTATGTTAAATGCTATTCTCCCGTGGTCATGTGATCTCGCAAACCAGCTGCGCGCCGGATCAGATACAGACCACAAACGCATCCAGTGTGAATTGGCGGACGGCCTCGGACGGAATGGGAACGCAGCGCATACGCATCCAGTGTAAATCAGGGGTTACACTGTCCTTCAGTTGTTTATTCCAGTTAATAGAATTTTGAATGTTGTAAATTTGGTCAGTTTGCTATTTTTATTTTTTATATTTCTTTTTGCATTTTGTGTGGATTCTAGTGGTGGCTACTTAGTTTTCAATTAAACTATATCTTTCTGCAAGGAAATTTCTAATGTGAGTAATTATAAACTGGGAATTAGGTGCAAGGAATCTTGTCGTTAGTGGTATTTACAGTTCCTATCCAAATAGCTGAACATCGTATTTAAACTAAGATTATAAAAAT
This sequence comes from Paramormyrops kingsleyae, assembly GCF_048594095.1. Classification (NCBI taxonomy): domain Eukaryota; kingdom Metazoa; phylum Chordata; class Actinopteri; order Osteoglossiformes; family Mormyridae; genus Paramormyrops; species Paramormyrops kingsleyae. The sequence goes on from NW_027326020.1 coordinate 130,438, forward strand.
AGAAGTTTTGGGCTCTGCTTAAATCTCTATAGGCTCCTAAAAAGTGTCCTGGTTAATATATTGCTTTGTGGCTGCAGGCCTCTTTCGTATCTTTCAATTCAAACTGAATTTGTGCAGTGTCCTGTCTCATTGGTATTTGCTAGAAGCTGCTAGGAAGTTCAGTGTATTGAGGGATGCGTCCAGAGTGAATGTACTGTGTCTGAAGAGTAATTATCTGGAGGGGTGTTTCTGTGTTACTGTGTCTTATTTGAAACGCAGACGCTGCAAAGAATCTTTCTGTCGACAAGGATTCTAATGAGCCTACGAGTGAAGATCCTGGTCAGGTAAAACTCCAGCATGGTGCTGCGGAGAAATGGCCCGCCAATCCTTTTTCTCGGCAAACAAACTTAAATCAACCACACATATCTTATTCTAAAGGTTTTACCGCATAATAACATTTTAATTTAGCCTGTTGTATCTAATTTTTTTAGCAAGCAATGTTTATATTGGAATTGGAGAATGCTTATTATTATTATTATTATTATTATTATTATTATTATCATCATCATCATTTATTTCTAATTGGGCTTTGCACATTAAGCTGACCCTGAAGCAATGTCTCCATTTAGGCATCATGCTGATTAATTGTTTGCCGTGAAAGAGAGGACCGCTGTCTCCATCAGTATACCTGTACAGAGTGGCACCGTCTCTGTACTTCCTCACACTTGGACTACCCTTGCGGTTTTGGACAAGCCGCCAGAGTAGCCTGGTTGGTGGGGGACAGAGTCAATGTCTCTGTTTGTCGCTCAGAGTTACCTTCTCTGTTCCACTTATTCTTCCGGGGGAGTCGCAGTTTCTCTTCCAATCACAGGCTGGCCTTCAAACCACACCACACCCAACCCCTGACCCACTCTAGCCCCCAAAAATTGCACCACTCTTGGCCTTACATCCACAGTTTTAGGTTTGGTGTCACTGAATCTTTATGTAGTTTGGCTTCACGATGAATAGCATTTTACGGTTTTTTTTTATGAATGTAAAGGCATGTATTTAACATAAGCTTTGTGTCGTGATATGGCAAGAGGTTTAAACGTGCCAAGTGATGTATAACCTATGCATATTTACAAAGTTTTGTTAGTGATCAAATGATTATGTATTTTAAACAGTTAACATCCTGTTTATGAAGTTCACTTCAGAATAACTAAAAGAACAATTGCTTTCCTTTAGGGGTCCATGTTAATTCCTATGCTCAGTATTGTGTTCAGTCTGGCACTTTAGTGCTATGGTGTCCCCTCCCAGCCTTTCTTCCTCCAATATTTCTTATGGAACTGCGTGGCCCTTTGCTGCCGCACAGTGAGACCTCTGATATGAAGACCCTGCTGCTCCCCCATGTCTACTGCTGCAGCCGCTCCCACTAACTTGCTTTATGTCCTTGCGCAGACCTCCAGTGGTCCATCCGAGTTGGGCCGGGCACCAGCGGGCTCTGGATTAAGCACATCCAATACTACATCACAGCGCAGACAGAGAGAGCCAGATGGAGGTAAGATGACAATGCATTTACTCAGGTTTCTTTCTGTAGTGTAGCTTGCTAAGTAGCCATAGTTTGGTAGTACTTTTGTCTGATCTCATTCAGTTCATCTTTGTGCTGGCAACATTATATGTGGCAGGCTGCTACATTACATGAGCCAGGAGGCTAAACTGCAGACACAACGTTCTTTTTGTTTTTGCTGTAATTTTTTCATCTTTTCACTTTAGAAACTAGGGCTCCTTTTTAACGCAGGACTTATTTGCCTGTTGAGTTTCTTTTGATGATAAATATGTTCTCTGGTTTGCTTTTATTATTTTATATTCTGTTCCATTTAATGTGGTCATAGGTTTCCACTATTTGGTTTGTATGCTCTGCAGTTATGATCCTATCGCCCATATGTATTATGGATGTATATCAGTACACAAAAATCATGGTTTGGTACACAGTTTGGTTTTGGGTTCGTGGTTTGGTGCAATTTTGTTACAACAGGGAAAACAATTATGATATTGTTTATTCTTAAAACTACAAAGACAATTAGGAACAGTTGTAAATCAAACAAAAGGCAATGTTGAGGTCTTTTGAATAACAAAACATAAAAGATGCTTAATTGTACATTGTAAAAATAAATATATAAAATAAATTAAATTCAAAATTAAACTGCATCATAGCAGTCATAATGAACTGAATCCTGTGTTCTTTACTACTGTGTATGGTCGGCTATCTGTAAACACCCTAGTGTATCAGTGACCTCCTGATACGATATCATCACCATATCTATTGTGATTCTGTAAGTATTGAAATTCTATGAATATCCTAATTCAATACTATAATTTATTTTATTTTATTTTATTTTTTTAGCATCTTAAAACCTTGCAAAAAAAGCTCCTCCCGTTTAAATTTTGAAATACATTGGATTTAAACTGTGAAGGGACAGCACAAATCTCTGCTATGTTGTCTGCCATTCTCGTTATTGCTAAGCAAAATTACAAAATAATTGGCTCCTACCCTACTACATGGGATGCTGTGCTGCTAATCAATGTGGGAATACTTTTGAGTGCGCCACCTGTAGAGGAACTGCAGTGTTTCTCCACCTCAAATCTGAACACATATAAATGAATAAAAAATCGATTTCAGAGTTAATGTGACGATGCATGAATCACCGCACCAAAGAATCACTATACAAAGCCAAATCGATTTATTATTAAATTTATTTGTTTTAAATTATGCGAGTCATACCCACGCTGACATAAGCAGGGCCAAAAGTGTGACTAATCCAAGCTGTTTGTATCAATGTCATCCGATACTGGTGATATGTGTCGATATAGGTGGATTATACTTGGAAAAGGGCATATCCTTATTGTTCATTATTAGTAGTACGGTAGAAACCGCTTATAGTGATCACAGTTACTATAAGTTACAACCACTTATATGGATCAAAAAGCTTGGGACAGAATCATTCCTGTACAAATTAAGTGAAGTGAAGTGAAACTTTATTGTCATTCACACCATACAACAGTACAAAGACGGATGCAGGCAGAACGAAATTGCATTTCTCCAAGGCTCAATGTGCGGACATAAGGGACAAGTGCACTCAAGACAACATACATACAACATGCAGACATTTCACTTTACAGAGGCAGTTAAGACAGCATGGCAACAAAAAGCAGCAAAGTACAAACAATAAATATATATACACGAATATATTCAGTGGGTGATATATAGTATGAAAAATTATTGCACTACGTTTCACAGTGAATTAGTTATTGCACTATATAAGTAGAATGAAAACTTGAGACCTATCAGTGGTTATAAAGTGCACAATAGGTAGGAGAGTAAAAGGTCAAAAGGTTATTTAACAGAGTTTAGTATTCTGATGGCCTGGGGGTAGAAACTCCTGTTAAATCTGGCTGTTCTGCAGTGTATACTGCGGTGGTGTTTTCCAGACGGCAGAAGTTCAAACAGTCCATGTGCTGGGTGTGTAGGATCTTTTATGATCTTAATGGATCTGCTATGGCAACGTGAGTGGTATAGTTCTTGAACAGATGGGAGTGATGACCCGATGATGTTCTCCGCCGTCCGCACCACTCAACGAAGTATCATCTGTTCAGTGGCAGTGCAGCTACCATACCAAATAGAGGTCGAACGATATGGGTTTTTCAATAGCCGATGCCGATGACGATATTTAGGAGCCAGGGTCTGCCGATGGCCGATATATGCTGCCGTTATTTTTTGGCCGAAAATTGGACGTTTTCCCCTCTATTTGCATGATAAAATATCACATTAATAATAACAAACGATACACAAAATTTCTCAACTTAGCATTTATTGAATACTGACTTGTGTAAATTTAAATATAAACTTAAATAACAAAAACACAATACAACTTATAAACAACTTAAACTTATAAACAATAAAGATAGCAGCATCAGAATCTCTTTAGCAGCAAACTCATTCTTCAGCTCCCAAGCTCACCAGTCTGCTGCAGATATTGCACCTGGCTTTTCCTGGTGTTGGCTTTGTGAAATGCTGCCATACAGGATTAGATTTTTGTTCAGCCATCAGACAGCAATTACTAAAACAGAAGAATAAATGCAAGGTTAGAATTTTTATTATAGTACCTTCATCTTCAATTCATTCTACAATTTCAGTATTCCATGCACATTAAAACAATTACACTCTAATACATTTTGAAACAAAAAAAAACACTAAGTGCATCATGGTATGATGAGTAGTGTACACTAACATGTTGTTTCTGTTGTTAGCAGACAGATAGCTTAAAGCCAAATTCACAATCAGAATCTAGTGATCCCGGAAAATAAAATAAAATAACTGTCGTATTGCACAGCCTTGTATGCAAGGACAACATAAGCCCCTAGTGATTGTGACGTTGTCTACGTATAAGCCCGTATAAAGGATAGACATGTTTAATGAGGAAACTAACTGCGCAAAGTCATGCACTTTTTATCTAGACGTCTGACAAATTGTTTGAATCTCCGGTCTCAAATGAAAAAAAGTTGCACAGAAGGACCATTGTCAGCATCAGCTCAAGTAAATGGTAACCACGCTTTCGAACAAACACTTTTCTCCGCCATGCATTGTTCTTAGCAGCTCTGTGTCTCTGAGGACGGCGCTGTCTGTGATCAGGGCAGAGTAACGCAACTCTCACACACGCTGCAGTATTTGAGAGCTGCCTGCTCCGCCCCACACACTCACAGAGTGAAACTCTCCGACACAAGAAAAAAAACAGATAATAACTGATAACATCGGGCTGATATGGTAATAATTAAAATGTTAACAATTAAAATGATTTTTAACGATTAAAAAACGTCTGTGAGCCCACCAATAAGCGCACAAAACGAACTCTATTAGAATCAATGATCCTTAATGTTACCTGTAAGCTACAGTTGGTTGAAGGCTCATTATCAGTACCCCAGTTCCCAATAGCGTAATTCGCGTTTTCTTTTAAAGCAACATTTCATAGCAAACTACTTAAATAAACAGGTCATTGATAGATCAGAATTTAAGCCTTACCGTTTTATCCCAGGACTCTTCCAAAACTTCTGGCTGTGGTCCTGCACAAGGCAGCATGGGTCACGTGTTCCACAGCAACAATAACACTGGGCTGCCCGCAGACGTGCCTGTCTGAAAATCGGTGTAGTGCACTCGGATATCGGCCGATGCCGATACATTAAAAAATGCTAAATATCGGCCCGATATATTGGGCGGCCGATATATCGGTCGACCTCTAATACCAAATTGAGATACTGCTGGTCAGTATACTTTCTATAGTGCCTCTATAGAAAGTTGTGAGGACAGGGGAGGTGAGGTTTGCTCTTTTCAGCCTTTGGAGAAAATGAAGTCGCTGTTGTGCCTTCTTGACCACAGAAGAGGTATTTGTGGACCATGACAGGTCATCAGTGATATGCACTCCCAGAAACTCCACACTGTTTCCATGTATAGTAAGTGGCCGGTGTGGGATGTGCTTTCTTCTGAAGTCGACAACGATCTCCTTTGTCTTGTTGACATTCAGCGCCAGGTTGTTTTTACCACACCAGGAAATGAGTTGATCAACTTCCTCTATGTATGCGGAGTCATCGTCATTTCTGATGAGGCCCACTACTGTTGTGTCATCTGTGAATTTTATGATGTGATTCGAGTTGTGATTGGCACAGCAGTCGTGAGTCAACAGGGTGAACAGTAGGGGGCTTAGAACACAGCCCTGGGGAACTCCAGTGTTCACGATGATAGTCTCAGAGGTGTATTTTTCCAAGACGTACTGTCTGGGGTCTGTTCGTGAGAAAGTCTAACAACCAGTTACATAGAGAGGTGCTGATGCCTAGTGACTCCAGTTTTTTTACCAGGTGCTGTGGGATGACCGTATTGAAGGCGGAGCTGAAGTCAATAAAAAGCATCCTCACATGACTGTTTGTATTTTCCAGATGAGCCAAAATCAGATGCAGTGCAGTTACTATGGCATCATCAGTGGAGCGATTTGGGCGGTATGCAAATTGAAGTTGATCAAATGTGGCAGGCAGACTGGATGAGATGTGTTTTTTGACTAACCCTTCGAAGCACTTCATCATGATTGGTGTAAGTGCTATTGGGCGATAGTCGTTCAGTGATGATGTTGGTGATTTCTTTTGCAGTGGAATAATGTTCGTGGCTTTGAAGCACTGAGGAACGATGGCTTGTCTTAGGGAGATGTTGTTGATGTCAGTGAGAACAACTGTAACTGTAAGTACACACCCTGGTATGTTGTCGGGACCCGCGGCTTTCCGGGGATTGACCCTGCTCAGGGTCCTCCGAACATCACTGTGGTCGACACATAGTATTGCATCGTCCATAGTGAGAGTGGCTTTTTTGCCGTTGTGTTGTTGTTTTCCTCAAACCGGCTAAAATGTGTGTTAAGTGCGTTGAGGAAGTCTGTGTTGTCATCACAGGGAGGGGGGGAGGGTTTGTAGTCTGTAACTGCCTGAATGCCTTTCCATAGGTGCTTGGAATCTTTTGAATCAATGAAGTGACTGAATTTTATGTCCATAAGCACGTTTTGCTGCTCTCACGCCACGGTTCAAGTTAGCTCTAGCTGACCTAAGAGCGTCTCTGTCCCCGGATTTGAAGGCTGTATTTCGTGCTCTCAGGGGGGCATGCACCTCCCTGGTAAGCCACGGTTTCTGGTTGGCACGTGTGGTGATGTTCCTAGTCACTGTCACATCTTCCACACACTTGGATATGAATCCTGAATACTGTTTACATTAAAATTATATTATATTAGGGCTGCACGATTTGGTGAAAGTCATATTGCGATTATTGTGAACAATATTGTGATCTGCGATTGCGACATAGTAAACATATGGTATCATGAGTCTACCTGCTTGGTTATCAAGGAATTTGCACAGATTACTGATCATTTTGAAATGTGTATTTCTCAAGCTCAAACATATAAACTTAAACTAGCATAAAAATACAAAAAACTAAAACATTTGTACAGTACGTTTTACAAAAATCTTTTTTTCAAAATAAAGGCATTTCTGCAAACTTCTTTAAACTTGTTTTCTCAGTTGTATAGCTAGATAAAATAAATTGGGCAATAAATAAGAAACTACAACGTTTCATTAAAATAAGACACATTTTGAATGCTCAAACAAATGAGTGATTAAGTTACAAAATGGGGCACTACTTTGTAGAACCCCTTCTACAAATTAAATTAATATAAAATGCAAGTGATGCTTCAGGTTGTTCACTCAATCAAACCCAAACCCCTAAACCAGTTGTCTGTTAGAGCTGTAACTAATACAGAGGGTAGGGAATACAAATAAACATCACGATACTTGGAAGCGAATATGAATATTTATTCATGAATATGGATATAAGTTGTGTTCAACAAAAATAACCTCACAAACTAAACAGACATTTAAAAAATGTAAGCTATGGCAACCTGTCATGACAAAAATTGTCATAATAAGAAATAGCAAATCATAAAATCTCCACCACCTTAAGGGTAGTCTGACATGCCTTGACAATTTAAAATATTTCACCGATCTAAAAATCATTTATCCCAAAGTGTTACATTTGCTTTTATTCAGCACAAACTTCGGCACCAATAATCTGAGACCACTTAGAATGTTGTTATTCTATTTTTTGTTAAAATCAACTTTAAACATAAGCTTTTCAAAAACCTATTTCATATGCTGAGAAATTGTAAAAAATCACATTATAGACATTTCTAGCCAAGACTTTTGAGCTCTGAGGCTTATAGACACAGGGGTTGGCTACACATATGAAACATTGAGACATTATGAGACATTATGAAATTTTATGTGGTTTGATTACTAAAATGTTAGAACTTTGGAGTGACACTTTTTCTCAAAGTCAGTGGCCTGCATAATGAATATTGATGAGAGGTGTCCCCACACCTGTAGTAGTTTGCATACTGTCAATGGTCTGGAATGTCACTGCACCCAACACCCATCACTTTAGAAAGGCAGTTTAAAACGCAAGAAAAGTAGCAACAATAAAATCCTTTTCATAGTTTATTGGTAGATGGAATGAAAAATGAAAAACTGTAACCATATAAATATGATGCAGTGCCTGCAGAGTTAAAATAAATAAAATAATTCACTATTAACGCTCTGGGGACGAGGGCATCGTAGACCTTCGTGTGTATTTCAGTTTATATCTCACTGAAATTTTTTTATGTAGAATTATGGGAAAAAAACACTGACTAAATCCGTAATCTGTCTTTTCAAAACGTCCATTGTCAGAAGTATTAAAGTTTTTAAAATTAGGTTAAATAGGCAAAAAAGTAAACCATGTCACCTTTCTTTGTTTTACCTGCATCGGGGAAGTGTAGTACCGCTTTCACCTGAAGATCTCTATTCACGTTCTAAATAGCTGCATTATTGCGTATTCAAACCGCATTCGCGTGCGAATGAACAGCGCTGACATGAACACTGGTATGAAATTCGCTGCTGAAAGTGGCAACACTGGCGCAAAGCTTCAGCAGCAGAGACGTATGCATGTGCCATTTTGTAGCCGATCAGTGTAAACACTACCCAGACATGTGCTCTAGTTTATTTCAGTCACAATGGGCGTATTCACATATTTCTTTACCCGATACTAACTGTTGGATTATCATGTTATCATGTGAATAGTGCGATTTGCAAGTGGGTGGGCGATCAGAGCTGCTTCGAGATGCAGACTTTTAAGTCAGTCACTCTTGTTCTTTCTATTCGCTCCATCCATCCATCATCTGCCGCTTGTCTAGGATTCGGGTCGCGGGGGCAGCAGCTTCAGGAGAGGCACCCAGACCTCCCTCTCCCCAGCTACCTCTACCAGCTCCTCGGGGAGGACACAGAGGTGTTCCCAGGCTAGCCGAGAGATATAATCCCTCCAGCGAGTCCTGGGTCTGCCCCGGGGCCTCCTCCCTGTAGGACATGCACGGAAAACCTCTCCGGGTAGCCGCCCAGGAGGCATCCGCACCAGATGTCCAAACCACCTCAACTGGCTCCTTTCGACGTGAAGAAGCAGCGGTTCTACTCTGAGGCCCTCCCGGATATCCGAACTTCTCACCCTATCCCTAAGGGAGAGCCCAGACACCCTGCGGAGAAACCTCATTTCGGCCGCCTGTATTCGCGATCTCATTCTTTCGGTCATTACCCATAGCTCATGACCATAGGTGAGGGTAGGGACGAAGATGGACCAATAGATTGAGAGCTTTGCTTTTTGGCTCAGTTCTTTCTTAGCCACGACGGACCGGTTAAGCGCCTGCAAAACTGTAGACGCCGCTCCGATTCGTCTATCCAGCTCCCGATCTCGCCTACCCTCACTCGTGAACAAGACCCCGAGATACTTAAACTCCTCCACTTGAGGCAGTATGTCTTCCCTGAAGCGAAGAGGGCAAACCACCCGTTTCCGGCTGAGAACCATGGTCTCGGACTTGGAGGTGCTAATCCTCATCCCTGCCGCTTCGCACTCGGCTGCGAACCGCCCCAGTGCATGCTGGAGATCCCCAGCAGATGAAGCCAACAGGACGACATCGTCTGCAAAAAGCAGCGAGGCAATCCTGAGGTCACCAAACTGGACACCCTTAACACCCTGGCTGCGCCTAGAAATCCTGTCCATAAATATTATAAACAGGACCGATGACAAAGGGCAGCCCTGGCGGAGCCCAACCCGCACTGGGAACACGTCCGACTTATTACCGGCAATGCGGACCAAGCTTCTGCTCCATTCATACAGGGACCAAATCGCCCACAACAGCAGACCCCGGACCCCATACTCCCGAAGCACCCCCCCACAGAGCACCTCGGGGAACCCGGTCGTAAGCCTTTTCCAAATCCACAAAGCACATGTAGACTGGATAGGCAAACTCTCAGGCCCCCTCCAGTACCCTTGCAAGGGTATAAAGCTGGTCCAAATCCACAAAGCACATGTAGACTGGATAGGCAAACTCTCAGGCCCCCTCCAGTACCCTTGCAAGGGTATAAAGCTGGTCCAGTGTTCCACAGCCAGGACGAAAACCGCATTGTTCCTCCTGAATCCGAGATTCAACTATCGATCTCACCTTAAATCGCCTTACATCAGAAAACAAGTGACTGCTATAAACATTACAAAAGACCGTCGATTGCATTTTTGTTTTTTGTTCTTTTGCTAAACAGACAAGAATGAGTTCTGATTTTACGAATATTCAAATATTTACCATGCGAATAATGAATATGTATTCGACTACCGGCAATATTTGGTGCACCGAATATTCAAGTGTAATATTCGTAATGGCTGTATTGTCTGTACATTTTTTTTTTTTTTAATTATCGAGCAGTACTTCCACATCTTTCTAAAAGGTTCCAGCTATCACTTCAGAGGTTCTTTACCAAAAAACAGCATGTTCACCTTGTCTGGTTTCAGACAGGAGTGACTGGCTGACACAACATCACTACCAGTGCTAAATGCTCTCTCTCTGATGCAGAGCTTGTTGCTTGTATGCACAGATATTTCTGTGATTGTATGCACCGCCAAGGCAATTTTATTTTGTGGCCTTTCCACCATTTCAGCAAATCTTCTCCATGGTCTTCATGTAACACATACATGTAAATGTTGAGTTCAGCAGTCACTAGTTCCCCAAAC